>NW_011889402.1:61317-62769 GCF_000151845.1 Pteropus vampyrus
AACACTAACCAGAAACCTACACCTAAAATAAACCTTACCTAAACCCTAACGGTAACCCCAAGCTTAACCTTATCCTAACCCTAACCCTAATTCTAACGCCGATCTTTCACCTAATCCTAAACCCTAACCATAACCCTTACCCTATCACTGACACTAACCCTGATCCTATCCCTAAAACAAAAGCTAATCCTACCCCTAATTGTAACCCTAAATATAAATTTTACATGAACAATAACCCTAACCCTAACACCTTCCTCTAAACCTAACCGTAAAACTAAAGCTAACCCAAACCCTTATAGTAAACCTAACCTTAACTCTAACCCTAACCCTGATCTAAACCGTAAAAATAAAGCGAAACCTAACCCAATACTAACTCTAAACCTAAATTTTGCACTAATAATAACCATAACCCTAAGCCCTGCCCATGAACATAACCCTAAACTTAAATTAACTCTAAAACTAACTCTAACCATAACCCTAAACCTGTCACGAACCCTAACTCAAAACCTAACCTAAAACTAATGCTAACTCAACCATAAACGTATCTCTAACACTAACACTTATCCTAACTCAAACCTCTTATCCTAATAATAACCGTAACCCTAACCATAACTCTAACCCTAACCCGAACCCCTTACCCTAACCCTAACCATAACCCTAACTCTAACACTAAAGCCTACCCGTAAATCTAACTCTAAACATAATACTAATCTTAACACTAAAAGTAATGCTAATCCTAGCCCAAATTCTAACCCTAACTCTAACAATAACCCTTACACTAAATTTTAATCTAACAATAACCCTAACCCTAACCCCTTAACCTAAAAATAACCCTAATCCTAACTTTAACTCTAAAACTAACCCTAACCCTAACCTTAACCGTAACATTAACCCAACCTTGAATCTAACCCTAAATAAAGCTAATCATAACTCTAATTATAACCCTACACCTAACACTAATGATAACCCTGATCATAACCCTAATATTAAAGCTAATCCTAAATTTAATTCCAAACACAAACCTAAATTATACATTAACAATTACCCTTACATTAACACCTTACCTTAACCATAACCCTAAACCTAATGAAACCCTAAGTCTAACACTAACTCTAACCCCAGCCCTAATCCTAACTTAAACCTAACCATAACCCTAACCCTAATCCTAACTTAAATGTGCTTAAACCCAACCTTAACACTAACCCTAACCTAAAACTAACCCTAACCCTATCACTAATCCTAAGGCGAAACTGTTAACCTATCCGTGACACTATCCTTAACCCGCACCCTAACATAAACTAACCCTAACCCTAAAACCTAACCGTAACCCGAACCCAAAACCTAATCCTGATCCTACCCTTAAACTAAAGTTAATCATAACCCTAATTCTAACTATAAACCTAACAATAGCCCTCATCCTAAATTGTAAAATAACAATAACCCTAATCCTAA
>NW_011889402.1:63889-65371 GCF_000151845.1 Pteropus vampyrus
AATCTAAACCTAACTCGAACACTAACAGAAACCCTAAGCATAACCTAATCCTAACCCTATCAGGAACATTAATTCTAACTCTAACCTCTTACCCTAATACTAACCTAGCCCTAACCCTAACCCTAACCCTAAACCTAACTCTAACCCTAAACCTAATTCTAAACCTAAAGCTAACCTTAACCCTAACATTAATCCTAACTGTAACCCTAAACTTTACGCTAATCCTAAACCTAACCTTGACCATAAACCCAATCCTAACCCTAAAGCTAAAGCTACCACTAAACCTACATCTAACCCTAACCCTAACAGTAAACCTAACACTAAATTTTAAACTAACAATAACCCGAACCCTAACCCCTTACCCTAAACAAAACACTAACCCTAACTTTAACTATAACACAAACCCTAACTCTAACCTTAACCCTAACATTAACCCTAAACCTGATACTAAACTGAAAACCAAAACTAATCCAAACCATAATTCTAACTCTAAACATAAATTTTTACACTAACAATAACACTAACCATAATCCCCTTACCCTAACTCTAAACCTAAACTAACCCTAACCTTAAACCCTAAACTTATTCCTGATCCTAACTCTGAAACTAAAGCTAAACCTAAACCTAACTCTAACCCTAACTCTAACTCTAACCTCTTACACTAATCCTAACCCTCAACCTAAAGCTAACACTAATTCTAACACAAACCCTAAACCTAACACTAACTCTAACCTAAATCTAACCAAAACTCAAACCCTAAACCTAAACCTAACACTAAGCTAAACGTAAAATGATGCTAAATCTAACCCTAAGTATAAACCTAACCCTAATGCTAACCAAAACATACTATAACTTTAACAATAATCCTAACTTTTACATTTTAGCCTGAACATAAATGTAACCCTAACTCTAAACCAAACCCTAAATTTTACACTAACAATAACACTAACCCTATCTTTTTACACTAACGCTAACCCTAAACTATAGCTAAACCTAACTAACACTAACCCTTTCACTAAGAATAACCCTAATCTAGACTAACCCGAACCCTAAACATAATCGTAAACCTACAACTAAAGTAACCCTATCTTTTTACACTAACGCTAACCCTAAACTATAGCTAAACCTAACTAACACTAACCCTTTCACTAAGAATAACCCTAATCTAGACTAATCTGAACCCTAAACATAATCGTAAACCTACAACTAAAGTAAACCTAACCAGAACACTAACTGTAACCCTAACACTAAGCTAAACCTAACACTAACCCTAAATCCTAAATCTAACCTTAACACTAATGCTGATCCTAACCCTAACTTCTTATTATAACCCTAACCCTAAAACCAACCCTAATCCTACCTTAAATGCTAACCCTAAAAGTAACCTTAAGAATAACCGTAACCCTCACTTTAACACTAACACTAATCGTAGCCCGTTCCCCTAACACTATCTCTCACTTTAACCAAGACCCTAATCCTAAC
>NW_011889402.1:66571-66883 GCF_000151845.1 Pteropus vampyrus
CGCAAATCCTAAACCTAAAGCTCAGTCTAAATCTAACACTAGCGCTAACCCTAACTCTTACCCTAATCTAAACCAAACACTAACCCTAACCCTAAACTTATACCTAACCATAAAGCAAATCTTATGCAAACCCTAACGGTAACTTCACCCCTAAATGAAACCTAATTCTAATACTTACCCTATCACTAATCTTAAATGTAATCTCTTGCCTTAAAGCTAACCCTAACTCTAAAGTTAACACTACCACTAATTCCTTACCCTAAATCCAACCCTAACCCTAACATTAAACCTAATCCTGATTCTAACCCTAAA
>NW_011889402.1:67873-71483 GCF_000151845.1 Pteropus vampyrus
CCCCAACCCTAAACCTAACTATAACCCTAACCCTAACCCTAACTATAACCCTAAACATAACCCTAACCTTAATTCTCACAAAAACCCTAATCCTATCCCTAACCCTAAGACGAACCCTAACCCCCTAACACTAACCCTAACCCTAAGCCTGATCGTAACCCTAAAACTAAATCTAATCCTAACCCAAATTCTAACCTAACCATAACATTAACCCTAACCTTAAATTTTACACTAACAATAACAATTAATGTAATCCCTTACCTAACCTTAACGCTAAACCTAAAGTTAACCTTACCCCTAAAACAAACTTAATATAAACCTAACCCTAATGTTAACCATAAAACTAACTCTATACTAAACCTAATCCAAACCGTAACGGTAATCCTTAAGCTAACCTAACCCTTAACCTAACCCTAACACGAAGTCTAGTCTAAATCCAAACTCTTACCCTAGCTCAAACCCAAACCCTAACCATACCCTAACACTAATCATAACCCTAACCCTAACCTTAACCTAAACTTAACCCTAACACTAACCCTAACCATCAACCTATCTCTAAACTAAACCTAATGTGAACTCTAACGGTAATCCTATCCCTAAACGTAAACCTAAACCTGACCCTAAATCTAAAGCATAAACTTAACCCTAACTATACCACTAACCTTGAAATTAACCCTAAAACTAAAGCTAATGCTAACTCTAATTCTAACTCTAACCCTAACATTAATCCTAACGCTAAATTTTAAATAAACTGACCCTAACCATAACACCTTACACTAACCGTAACCCTAAATCTAATAGTAATCCTAACACTAACACTAACCCTAACACTAAACTAAACTAACCCAACCGTAACACTAACCCTAACACTAATGCTAACCCCAATCCTAACCCATAACACTCACCGTACCCTAACCTTAACCCTAAACCTACCCGAAACCCTAACACCAGGCTAAAACTAACATTTATCCTAACCATAACCCGAACACTAAACTAAACCGTACTTGAACCCTAATGATAATCCTATCCCTAACCCTAATACTAACACATACCCTATGCATAAAATTAAAGCTAATCCTAATCCTAATATTAACCCTAAGCATAACACAAACCCTAACCTTAAATCCTAAACCTAACCCTAACCCTAATCTTAACACTGAACATTACACTAACAATACTCCTAACTTTAACCTCTGACCCTAACCCTAACCCTAACCCTAATTTAATTCTAAAACTCACTCTATCCACAACCCGAACCCTAAATCTAACCCTAACCTTAAACGTAAACCTAACACTAAACCTAACGCAGATCCGAATCCTAAATCTAAAGCTAATCCTAACCGTAATTCTAAACCTAACCCTAAATTTTACACTAAGAATAACATTAGCACTAACCCCAAACCCTAACTATAAACCGTAACCCAAACTCTAACCCTCACCCTAACCCGAACTGAAATCTAAAGCTAATCCTAACCGTAATTCTAAACCTAACCCTAAATTTTACACTAAGAATAACATTAGCACTAACCCCAAACCCTAACCCTAAACCATAACCCAAACTCTAACCCTCAACCCTAACCCGAAATGAATCCTACCCCATCCCTAACCACAAAACTAATTCTAACTCTAAACTCTTACCCTAACCCTAACCCTAACATTAACCATAACCTAACCCTAACCCTAAACCTAACATTAACCGTACCCTTAACCCTAACCCAAAGCTAAACCTAACATAACCCTAACCATAAGCAGACTTCTAAACTAAACCTTAATTGAACCCTAACGGTAATACTATCCCTAATCCTAACCGTAACCCTAAACCTAACCCTAACCCGACTCTAACTCTAACTCTATCCCTAACCCTAACCAAAGAAAGTTAAACCTAATCCTAATTCTAACCCTAACCCTAAAACTAATCCGAACCCTAAAACTAACTCTAACCCTAACCCTAACCCTAACATAACCTTAACCTTAACCTTACCCCTAATACTAACTCTAAAATCTTACGCTAACTTTACCCTAACCTTAACCATATCCTAAACCTAACCCTAATCTATTCCTAATCATAATCCTAACCCTAACACAAATCCTAAATCTAACCCTTACCCTAACCATAACCCTAAACATATCTGTAACCCTAAAGGAAACCATAGCAGTAAATTTTACACTAATTATAACCGTAAACTTAACCTCTGTTTCTGAACTTAACCCTAACCCTAATTTAGCTCTAAAACTAACTCTAACCCAACCCCTAACCCTAAATCTAACTCAAAGCTTAAAGGTAAACCTAACACTAAACCTAACCCAGATCCAAAACGAAATCTAAGCTAAGCCAGCTGGTAATTATAAACCTAACCCTAAATTTTACACTAGGAATAACCCTAAACCTAACCCCGTACACTAAAACCAACACTAAAGTTAATGATGATCTTAATCCGAACAGTAAACCTAACACTAACCTAACTCTAACTCTAACCCTAACCCTAAATCTAACCCTAAAACCTAGTCCTAACCCTAACACAAACCCTAATCCTAACACTAAAACTAACTCTAACCCATAACCCTAACCCTAACCTTAACCCGAAATTAAACTTAACCGTCACCATAACCCTAAACTAATCCTAGCCCAAATCCAATTTCTAACACTAATCCTGACTCTTACCTATTACCCTAACCCTCACCCTAAACATAACTGTAACTATAACCCAAACTATAACTCTAAAACTAACCGTAACCCTATCCCTAATCCACACCCTAACAATAACCCTAATTAAAATTTAAAGTCACTCTAACCCTAACCCTAAGCCTAAATCTAACCCAAATCTTAAACATGACCCTAACACAAACACAAACACAAACACAAAACCAGATCCTAACCATAAATGTAAAGCTAATCCTAAACCTAATTCTAAATTTTAGCCTAACCCTAAATTTTATACTAAGAAAAACCCTAACCTAATCCCATTCACTATCCCTTACCCTAAGATAAACCTAAGGCTTACCTTAAACCTAACAATAACCCTAACCATAACCCTAACTGTAACCTAAACCAAACCCTAACGCTCACCCTAACCTAACCTTAAAACTAACCCTAAACATAATCCTAAACCGAATCCTAAACTTAATCCTAACCCTAACCCTAACATGAACTCAAAGCCTGAACCTAACCCTAAAAATCAAGCTAATGCTAAGCATAATTCTAAACCAAAACTAACACTAACTTTAACCCTGATCCTAACCTTAACACTCAAGCTTATCCCAACCCTAATTCTAAACCTAACCCTAATTTTTACACTAACAATAACTCTAAAACTAACAACTTACTGTAACCATAATCATAAACTTAAAGCTAACTCTAACCCTAACACTAACCCTAACCTTAACGCTAACCCTAATCTAAACCTAACCCTAACCGTAACCCTAACCATAAACCTAACCATATATTAAACCTAATCTGAACCTTAACAGTAACCCTAACCCTAACTGAACCTAAACTCTAACTCTAACCCTCACATTAACCCTAACTTTAATCTCTTACCCTAATCCTAACACTAACCCTGATTCTATGCTAAAACTAAAGCTTATCATAAGCCTAATTCTAACCTTAACC
>NW_011889402.1:71533-76805 GCF_000151845.1 Pteropus vampyrus
TCTAACCCTAAAACCTAGTCCTAACCCTAACACAAACCCTAATCCTAACACTAAAACTAACTCTAACCCATAACCCTAACCCTAACCTTAACCCGAAATTAAACTTAACCGTCACCATAACCCTAAACTAATCCTAGCCCAAATCCAATTTCTAACACTAATCCTGACTCTTACCTATTACCCTAACCCTCACCCTAAACATAACTGTAACTATAACCCAAACTATAACTCTAAAACTAACCGTAACCCTATCCCTAATCCACACCCTAACAATAACCCTAATTAAAATTTAAAGTCACTCTAACCCTAACCCTAAGCCTAAATCTAACCCAAATCTTAAACATGACCCTAACACAAACACAAACACAAACACAAAACCAGATCCTAACCATAAATGTAAAGCTAATCCTAAACCTAATTCTAAATTTTAGCCTAACCCTAAATTTTATACTAAGAAAAACCCTAACCTAATCCCATTCACTATCCCTTACCCTAAGATAAACCTAAGGCTTACCTTAAACCTAACAATAACCCTAACCATAACCCTAACTGTAACCTAAACCAAACCCTAACGCTCAGCCTAACCTAACCTTAAAACTAACCCTAAACATAATCCTAAACCAAATCCTAAACTTAATCCTAACCCTAACCCTAACATGAACTCAAAGCCTGAACCTAACCCTAAAAATCAAGCTAATGCTAAGCATAATTCTAAACCAAAACTAACACTAACTTTAACCCTGATCCTAACCTTAACACTCAAGCTTATCCCAACCCTAATTCTAAACCTAACCCTAATTTTTACACTAACAATAACTCTAAAACTAACAGCTTACTGTAACCATAATCATAAACTTAAAGCTAACTCTAACCCTAACACTAACCCTAACCTTAACGCTAACCCTAATCTAAACCTAACCCTAACCGTAACCCTAACCATAAACCTAACCATATATTAAACCTAATCTGAACCTTAACAGTAACCCTAACCCTAACTGAACCTAAACTCTAACTCTAACCCTCACATTAACCCTAACTTTAATCTCTTACCCTAATCCTAACACTAACCCTGATTCTATGCTAAAACTAAAGCTTATCATAAGCCTAATTCTAACCTTAACCATAGAACTAACCGTAATTGTGATCCTCATCAAAAAAACTAAAGCTAAACGTAAGCATAATTCTAACCCTAACCATAAAGTTTACACTAACAATAAATAAATGTAACTCTAATCTCATATCCTAATCCAATCGCTAAACCTAAACCTAACCTTAATCCTAAGGCGAACCTTAACACTAATCAAAACCTAAATCTTAGCTTAACCCTAAACCTAAATATAAAACTACCCCAAAACTAAAAGTTACTTGAACACTAACGGCAACCTCAACCATAACCTAATCCTAACCCTAACTCTAACATTAACCATAACTTTAACCTCTTACATTAAACCTAACCATAATCATAAACCAAATCCTAGACGTAAAGCTAATGCGAAACCTAACACTATCCCTAACACTAACCCTAACTTTATCACTAAACCTAACCATAACGTTAACCATAACCTTGATTCTAACCCTAAAACTAAAGCTAATCCTATCCATAATACTAACCTTAACTGTAAAACTAACCCTAACCCCAAATTATACACTAAGAATAACCCTAACCGTAACGCCTTACCCTTAACCTAAACCTAACACTAACTTTAACTCTAAAACCAACCCTTACCCTAACCCTAACCCTAACCCTAACCTTAACCCTAACTCTGTCCTAACTCCAACCCTAACTCTAAGCCTAATCCTGACTTGTACATTAACAATAACCCAAACCCTAACTCCTTACCGTTAACCTAACACCAACCCTAACTTTAACTCTAAAACTAATCCTAATCCTTAGCCCTAACCATAACCGTAACCCTAACACTATCCCTGATCCTAATTATAAAACTAAAGCTAATCCAAACCCAATTCTAAACCTAACCCTAAATTTTACAGCAACAAAAACCCTAAATCTAACCCTAAATTTTAACTGTAAACTTAACCCTAACCCTAACCCTAAGATAAACCCTAACCCTAATTCTAACCCTAAAAGTATATCTAATCCTAACTCGAAAACTAAACCTTACCCTAACACTAACCCTAACCATAAACCTAACACTGACCCTAACCCCTTATGCTAACTGTAACCCTAACCCTATCCATAAAAGTACCACTAAATTAAACTTAACCAGAATCCTAACTGTAACCCTAACACTAACCTAACCATAACCCTAACACTAAACCTAACACAAATCCTAAATCTAACTTCTTACCCTAACTGTAACATCTTATGCTAACGCTAATCCTAACCCTAACTCTAACCAAGATCGTAATCCTAAAATTAAGGATAATCCTAACCCTAATTCTAACCCTAACTTTAACACTAACCCTAAGTCTAAATTTTACACTAACAATAAACCAAAAGGTAAACTCTTACACTAAACCTAATCCTATCCCTAACTTTAACTCTAAAACTAACCCTAACCCTAACCCTAACACAAAACCTAAAGCTAAATCTAAACCTAAGTGTAATCCTAATCCTAAACTCTTACCTTATACAGAACCATATACCTAACACTAAACCCTAACCCTGAACTTAACACTGTCCCTAACACTGTTCCTAATGGTAAAACTAAAGCTACACCTAACCCTAACACTAACCCTCACCCTAAATTTTACACTAACAAAAATCTTAACCCTAATCCCTTACCGTAAATTAACACTAACCCTAAATTTACCTCTAAAACTAACCCCAACCTTAACTTTAACCCTAACATTAACACCTACCCTATCTTAACCGTTAAAGTAAAGCTAATCCTAACCATAATTCTGTCCCTAAACATAACACTAACCTATAAACCTGATCCTAACCCTAAAAGTAAAGCTAATTCTAACCTAACCATAATTCTAAACCTATAGCTAACCCTAATCCTAACACTAACCTTAACCTTATGCCTAACGTTAACCTAAACCTAACCCTAAACCTAATTTAAATCTAAAAATAATCCTTATACTAATCCAAACACTAACCCTAAATTTTAAACTAACATAACACTAGAACTAACCCCTTATCCTAAACCTAACCCGAAATCTAACTTTAAGTCTAAAACTAACCCTAACTCTAATGTTAACCCTAATATTAACCCGACCCCTGATCCAAACCCTAAATCTAAAGCTTACCCTAAACCTAACAGTAATTCTAACCCTGACCCTTACCCTAACATAAACATAATCCTAATTCTAAAAGTAACCATAAACCTAACCCTAAACGGAAACTTACCCGAGCCTTAACAGCAACCCTGAATCTAACCTAACACTAACTCTAACACTACCCCTAACCCTAACATTAACTCAAACCATGATCCTAACCCTAAAAATCAAGCTAATGCTAACTATAATTCTAAAGCTAACCCTACCACTTACCCTAACCCTGCTCCTAACCCTAACACTAAAGCTTTTCCTAAGCCAAATTCTAAACCTAACCCTAAATTTTAGACTAACAATAACTCTAAAACTGACTGATTACTCTAAGCCTAAACTAAACCTGAAGCTAACCCTAACCATTACACTAACTCTAATTCTAATCCTAACACTAACCTAAACCTAACCCTTAGACTAACCATAAAGCTAATCTTAAACTAAACCTAAAATGAACCCTAGATAACCCTAACTATACCTTAAACTTAACACAAATCCTAGTCCTAACCTAAACCTAATCCTAAACTAAACCTAACCCTAACCCTCACCAGAATGTATATCTAATCCTAAACTTAACCATAAAACTAATCCTAAATCTAACCTCTTACCCGAACCACAATCCTAAACCTAATGGTAACCCTAAACCTAAATCTAACTCTAAACTAAACCTAACACTAACTCTAAACCTAAACAAAACCATTACACTAATCCTAACTCTAACCCCTTACCCTAACACTAATCTTAAACCTACCCCTAAATTAAACCTAACTTGAACCCTAATGGTAATCCTATTCCTAACCCTAACACTAAACCTGAACCTAACAGTAAAACTAAAGATAATCCTAATCATAATTCTAACCCTAACCCTTACACAAGCCCTAAACCTAATTTTACACTAACAATAAACCTAAGCCTAACCGCTTAACGTAAACCTATCCTTAACGCAAACTTCAACTCTAAAACTAAACCTAACCCTACCGTAACCCTAATACTAACCCCTTACCCTAAAGTTAACCTTAAATCTAAACCTAAACCTAAGTCTAAAGACTAACAATAGCCCTAACCTCAACCCTAACCCAGATACTAACTCTAAAACTAAAGCTAATCCTAAACTTAATTCGAACCCAAAATTAACAATAAACCTAACCCTAAATTTTAAACTATCAATAACACTAATCCTAACTCCTTACCATAAAGATAACAATAACCCTAAATTTAACTCTAAAACTAACCCTAACCCTAACCTTAACCATAATATTAACACTGATCCTAAACCTAAACTAAAGCTAATCCTAACCCTAATTGAACCATAACCCTTACACTAACCCTACTCTAAAACTAACTCTAACCTAAACCTAACCCTAACCATAAACCTAAACGTAATTCTAACCTAATCTGTCCCTAAAGGTATCCCTAACCCTAACCCTCTTACATTAAACCTAACCATAATCATAAACCTAATCCTAGACATAAAGCTAATGCGAAACCTAACACTATCCCTAACACTAACCCTAACTTTATCACTAAACCTAACCATAACGTTAACCATAACCTTGATTGTAATCCTAAAACTAAAGCTAATCCTATCCATAATACTAACCTTTACTGTAAAACTAACCCTAACCCCAAATTATACACTAAGAATAACCCTAACCCTAACGCCTTACCCTTAACCTAAACCTAACACTAACTTTAACTCTAAAACCAACCCTTACCTTACCCTAACCCTAACCCTAACCTTAACCCTAACTCTGTCCTAACTCCAACACTAACTCTAAGCCTATTCCTGACTTGTACATTAACAATAACCCAAACCCTAACTCCTTACCCTTAACCTAAACCTAACACTAACTTTAACTCTAAAACCAACCCTTACCTTACCCTAACCCTAACCCTAACCCTAACCCTAACTCTGTCCTAACTCCAACACTAACTCTAAGCCTATTCCTGACTTGTACATTAACAATAACCCAAACCCTAACTCCTTACCGTTAACCTAACACCAACCCTAACTTTAACTCTAAAACTAATCCTAATC
>NW_011889402.1:77905-79162 GCF_000151845.1 Pteropus vampyrus
CTAACTCTAAGCCTATTCCTGACTTGTACATTAACAATAACCCAAACCCTAACTCCTTACCGTTAACCTAACACCAACCCTAACTTTAACTCTAAAACTAATCCTAATCTTTAGCCCTAACCATAACTGTAACCCTAACACTATCCCTTATCCTAATTATAAAGCTAAAGCTAATCCAAACCCAATTCTAAACCTAACCCTAAATTTTACAGCAACAAAAACCCTAAATCTAACCCTAATTTTAACTGTAAACTTAACCCTAACCCTAACCCTAAGATAAACCCTAACCCTAATTCTAATCCTAAAAGTATATCTAATCCTAACTCGAAAACTAATCCTTACCCTAACACTAACCCTAACCATAAACCTAACACTGACCCTAACCCCTTATGCTAACTGTAACCCTAACCCTATCCATAAAACTACTACTAAACTAAACTTAACCAGAACCCTAACAGTAACCCTAACACTAACCTAACCATAACCCTAACACTAAACCTAACACAAATCCTAAATCTAACTTACCCTAACTGTAACATCTTATGCTAACACTAATCCTAACCCTAACTATAACCAAGATCGTAATCCTAAAATTAAGGATAATCCTAACCCTAATTCTAACCCTAATTTTAACACTAACCCTAAATCTAAATTTTACACTAACAATAAACCAAAAAGTAAACTCTTACACTAAACCTAATCCTATCCCTAACTTTAACTCTAAAACTAACCCTAACCCTAACCCTAACAGAAAACCTAAAGCTAAATCTAAACCTAAGTGTAATCCTAACCCTAAACTCTTACCTTATGCAGAACCGTATACCTAACACTAAACCCTAACCCTGAACTTAACACTGTCCCTAACACTGTTCCTAATGGTAAAACTAAAGCTACACCTAACCCTAACACTAACCCTCATCCTAAATTTTACACTAACAAAAATCTTAACCCTAATCCGTTACCGTAAATTAACACTAACCCTAAATTTACCTCTAAAACTAACCCCAACCTTAACTTTAACCCTAACATTAACACCTACCCTATCTTAACCGTTAAAGTAAAGCTAATCCTAACCATAATTCTGTCCCTAAACATAACACTAACTTTAAACCTGATCCTAACCCTAAAAGTAAAGCTAATTCTAACTGTAACCATAATTCTAAACCTATAGCTAACCCTAATCCTAACACTAACCTTAACCTTATGCCTAACGTTAACCTAAACCTAACCCTAAACCTAATTTAAATCTAAAAATAA
>NW_011889402.1:80910-82611 GCF_000151845.1 Pteropus vampyrus
AATCCTGAATCTAAAGCTAATACTAACACAAATTCAAACACTATCTCTAACAATAATCCGAACCCTAAATTTTAAACTAACAGTAACCTTAACACTAACCCCTTACTCTATCTCTAACTCTGAAGCTAATGCTAACCCTAAGCAATAATCCCAATCATAAAATTTAAACTGACAATGACCCTAACCCTTTACCCTAAACTGACCCTAACCCTAACATTAACTCTAAAACTAATCCTAACCCTAACCCTAACTCCTTGACCTACCCTAACCCTAACTTTAACTTTAAAAATAACTCTAACTCTAATCCTAACACTAACATTAACCCTAACCCAAACCTTAATATAAACCTAATCCTAATCTTTACCCTAACCTCACCCAATCCCTAACCCTAACCCTAACCCTAACCCATTACCCTAACCCTTACGCTAACCTAATTTTAACCCTAGTACAAACCCTAACTGTAATGCTAACTCTAAACACTTACCCGAACTCTACCCCTTAACTAAACCGAACCCTAACCCTAACCCTATCATAACCTTAACCATTACTCTAAACCTAATGCTAACCCTAACCCGAACCCGAACACTAATCATAAAACTATCTTTGACTCTAAACCTAACTCTAACTCCTCTAACCCTAACCTAAACCTCACCCTAATCCTAACTTAAACCTAACCCTAATCCTAAACCTAACATTAATCCTAACTGTAACCACTTATGCTAACCCCAACTCTAACCCTAACCGTACCACTGAGCCTAATATTAACACTAAAGTTATTCTAACCCATATTCTAACAATAACCCTAAGAATGATCCTAACCCTAAATTTCAAACTAAAAATAAACCGAACCATAACCCCTTACCCTAACTCTAACATTAACTTTAACTCTAAAATGAACTCTAACCCCAACATGAACTACAACATTTACCCTAACCCTGATCCTAACCCTAAAATTAAAGCTAGTCCCCACCCTAATTATAACTCTAACCCTATCACTAAACAACCTTGATCACAGCCCTAAAAGTAAACCTAATCCTAAATTTAATTCTAACCGCAATCCTAAATATTACACTAATCATAACCGTAGCCCTAACCCCTTAACCTAAACTAAACCTAACTCTAACCTCCTAACCTAAGCATAACCCAAACTTAAACCCTAACACTACTCCTAACTCTAACCTCTTATACTAACCCTAACCCTCTCCCTAACCTAACCATAACCCTAAACGTAACCCTAACCTAACAATAAGCCTAAACCTAAACCTAACCTGAACACTAACCCTAACCCTAACACGAACAATAATCCTAACTCTAACCTCTTACATTAACCCTAACCCTAAACCTAACCTAACCCTAACACTACCCTAACCCCAACCCTAACACTAACCCTAACCCTAACTCTAACCACTTAACCTAACCCAAACCCTAAGCCTCACCCTAAACCCTAACCATAAAACTAACTCTAACCCTAAATTATAAATTAACAATAACCATAACCCCAATCCCTTGCACTAAACCTATCCGTAACCCTAACATTAACTCTCAGTCTAACTCTAACCCTAACCCTGTCTTCACAAAACCCTAATTCAGATCTTAACCCTTAAACTAAAGTTAAATCTAAGCAAAATTCTAATCCTAACACTAACCTAAACCTAACCCTAACCCTCACTTAACCCTAACACTAACTCTAAACCTAACAAT
>NW_011889402.1:83692-86357 GCF_000151845.1 Pteropus vampyrus
TCCTAACCCTAACCCTAACCTCACCCAATCCCTAACCCTAACCCTAACCCTAACCCTAACCCATTACCTTAACCCTTACGCTAACCTAATTGTAACCCTAGTACAAACCCTAACTGTAATCCTAACTCTAAACACTTACCCAAACTCTACCCCTTAACTAAACTTAACCCTAACCCTAACCCTATCATAACCAAAACCTTTACCATTACCCTAAATCTAATGCTAAATCTAACCCTTACCCAAACCCGAACACTAATCATATCTGTAACACCGATCTTTACCCTAAAACTAAAGGTAATCATAAACCAAATTCTAACCCTAGCCCTAACAATAACACTTACCATAAATTTTAAACTAACAATAACATGAAACCTATCATCTTAAGCTAAACCTAACCCTAACACTAAATTTAACTCTAAAACTCATCCTAACCTTAACATTAACACCAACATTAAAGCTATCCCTCAATCTAACCTTAAAAGTAAAGCTAATCCTAAATCGAATTCTAAACCTAACCCTAACACTAACCATAACCCTGAACCTAACCCTAAAACTAAAGCCAAGCCTAAGTTTAATTCTAACAATAACCCCGAATTAAACACTAACAATAACTATAACCTTAAACCCTTACCTTAACGGTAACCATAATCCTAACCTAACCCTAAACCTAACTCTAACCCTATCAATAACCCTAACACTAAATCTAATCCTAATTCTAACCTCTTACTCTAACGTTAACCCGATTTCTATCTTGAACCTTAACATAACCTAACCCTAACCCTAAATTTCAAACTAACAATAAACCTAAAACTGAACACTTACCCTAACCCTAACCCTAAACCTAAATTTTACTGTAAGGTAAACGTAATAGTAACCCTAATCCTAATCTCACCCTAACATTAACTCTAACACTAACTCGAAACCGGATCCTAACACTAAAACTAAAGCTAACTCTAACACTAATTCAATACTATCTGTAAATTTCACATTAACGATAATCGTAACTCTACCCCTTAACCTCGCCATAAACCTAAACCTGAGCTAAGTGTAACCCTAACACTAACCCTATCCCTAACTCTAACCTTAAGGTAAACCTAACCCTAACCCTAACTCTAAACATATACCTACTCTAAGGCTAATCTAATGCAAAACCTAATGGTAACCCCACAACTAACCTACCCTAATCCTAACACTAACCCTAAAACTAATCCTAAATCTATCCTCTTGTCTTAAAGGTAACCATAACCTTAACCTTAACCCTAGTCCCTTATCCTAAACCTAACACTATCCCTAACTTTTAATCTAAAATGAACCCTAACCTAAACCCCAATTAAACAAAACCAAGGCGCTGATTCTACCTCTAAAACTAAAGCTAAATATAACCCTAATTCTAACCGTAACCCTAACACTAACCTTAAATCTAAACCGACCCTAAAGCTAAAGTTAATAATAACTCAAATTTTAACAATAAGCTTAATTTTTACTCCAACAATAAACCTAACCCTATCCCCTTAGTCTAATACTGACCTTAAACGTACCACTAAACTAAACATAACCCGAAAACTAACAATAATCCTAACCCTGACCTATATTAATATAACCCTAACCCTAACACTAATCCTAACTATAACCTATTACCCTAACCCTAATCCTAACCCAAACCCTAACCTCTTGTTCTAACCCTAATCCTAAACCGAAATCTAACCCTAAACTTAATCCCTAACCCTAAACGAACCCCTAAACCTAACCCTGATCCTAACACTAAAACTAAAGCTAATACTAACCATGATTTAACCCTGAACCTAACACTAACCCTAACCTGAATTTTAAACAAACAATAACCCTAAACCTAACCCCTAAACCTAACCATAATCTAACTTTAAGTCTAAATCTAACCTAACCCTGACCCTAACATTAACCAGAACCCTGATGTTAACCCTAAAAATAAAGATAATGCTAACCATAATTCTAAATATAACTCTAACGATAACACTAACCCTGATTCTAACTCTAACACTAAAGCTTATCCTAACCGTAATTCTAACCTTAATCCTAAATTTTACACTAATAATAATTCTAGACCTACTCCTTACACTAACACTGATTCTAACCTTAAAACTAGAGCGAATAATAACCCTAATTCTAAACCTAACACTATCACTAAACCTAACCCTGACCTTAATCTGAAAATGAAAGCTAATTCTATCCCTAAATCTAAACCTAACCCTAAATATTACGCTACCAATAACCCAAAGCATAACCCCATACCCTAAACCTAACCCTAACCCTAACCCTAAATTTAACTCTAAAACTAATCAAAAACATAACTTTAACCCTAAGCAGAACCCTAACTTAAAATTAACCCAAACCCTAACAGTAACCCTAACACTAACCTAACTATACCCAAAACCCTAACCCTAACCCTAACCCCTTATTGTAACCCTAACCCTAACCCTAACCGTGATTCTATCGCTAAAATTAAAGCTAATCCTAAATCTACCACTGACACTAACCCTAACGTTAACTTTAAACTCTTACGCTAAACCTAACCATAAATGTAAAGCCAACCCTTACTCTAACAATAATCCTAACCCTAATTTGAACTGTAACCTACACCAAACCCTAATCTTAACACTAACAATAAATACCCTAAGCTAAACCTAAC
>NW_011889402.1:86407-88829 GCF_000151845.1 Pteropus vampyrus
TAATTCTAACCTTAATCCTAAATTTTACACTAATAATAATTCTAGACCTACTCCTTACACTAACACTGATTCTAACCTTAAAACTAGAGCGAATAATAACCCTAATTCTAAACCTAACACTATCACTAAACCTAACCCTGACCTTAATCTGAAAATGAAAGCTAATTCTATCCCTAAATCTAAACCTAACCCTAAATATTACGCTACCAATAACCCAAAGCATAACCCCATACCCTAAACCTAACCCTAACCCTAACCCTAAATTTAACTCTAAAACTAATCAAAAACATAACTTTAACCCTAAGCAGAACCCTAACTTAAAATTAACCCAAACCCTAACAGTAACCCTAACACTAACCTAACTATACCCAAAACCCTAACCCTAACCCTAACCCCTTATTGTAACCCTAACCCTAACCCTAACCGTGATTCTATCGCTAAAATTAAAGCTAATCCTAAATCTACCACTGACACTAACCCTAACGTTAACTTTAAACTCTTACGCTAAACCTAACCATAAATGTAAAGCCAACCCTTACTCTAACAATAATCCTAACCCTAATTTGAACTGTAACCTACACCAAACCCTAATCTTAACACTAACAATAAATACCCTAAGCTAAACCTAACTTGACCCTAAATCTAACACTAACACTAAACCCAAACCTAAACCAAACCTAAACATAATGCTAACTCTAACATTAATCCTAACTCTAAAGTCTTACCCTAAAATTAACCCTATCCCTATCACTAAACTTAACCCTAACCCTGATCCTAACCCTAACCCTAAACCGAAAACAAACTCTAAACCTAACCCTGTACCTTAACCCTAACCCTAACCCTAACCCTGATTCTAACCCTAAAAGTAAAGCTAATCCTTACCCTAATTCTAACCATAACCCTAACACTAAACTTAACCCTAAATTTTACACTAACAATAACCCTAAACCTAACCCTTTAACTTAAACGTTACCCTAACCATAACTTTAAACCTAAAACTAATCCTAACCTTATACTTAACCTTAATATTAAAGCTAATCCTGATCTTAACTCTAAAACTAAATTGAATCCTACCTCTAATTCTAACCCAAACCTTAAATTTATATTAACAATAACATGAAACCTAACTTGTCGGGAGCCTTAAAGCCTGCACCCAAAGATAAGAACCACATCCTGTTATCGAGAACAAACTCTGCTAGCTGTGACATTTGGACAGCCACGGCACTGTGAAGCGCCTGCCTTTTCCCGTGTCTTTGATCCCCATTCCGCCACCTGCAGAGCGGGAGCCTGCAACTGCTGGCACAGCCCATCTGTTTCTGACTAGCCAGGTAGAAATCACCTCATCTGGTGGACACCAATAAGCTTGTAACGAATACTCTCTGATCGGTCCCGCCCCTGCCCTCTCCATTTGAGTGTATAAATATAACCGCTTGAAAATAAAATTTGGAGGCTTGATCAGAACACTGTCTTGCCTCCATTCTTTTCTCCGGCCCATGTGTTTTTCAAGGTACGGTCCTCCTCGGGTTCTACGCAATAACTAGGTCCTGCAGGTTGGGACACTAACTTGTTCCCCTAACCCTAACCCTAAAGTATAGCTAAAGCTTACCCTAACATTAGCCCTATCCCTGAGCATAGCCCTAACCTAAACCTAATGTGAACACTAACGATAACCCTAACACTAACCTAACACTAACCCTAGCCCTAAGCCCTAACTTTAACTCTAACCCTAAACTTAACAATAACCATAATCCTAACCCTAAACCTAACCCCTTATTCTAACCCTAAACCTAAACCTAACCCTAAACTTAAAGCTAAACCAAACTCTAACACTACCCTAAGCCTAACACTAACTCTAATCTAAGCCTAACCCTACCCTTAACCTTAAACCTAACCCTAACTAGAACCCTAAACCTAACACTAAACCTAAAACTAAACCTAAATCAAAAGCTAACCAGTATCCTAAAACCTACCCTACCAATAACCCCTAATGCAAACCCTAAACCTAACCCGAACCCTAACCCTAACACCTTACTTCTGCCATAACTGGAAATTGAAACTTGCCCTAAAACCTAACCCTAACAATAACCCAAACCCTCACACTGATTCTAACCCTAAAACTAAAGCTAATCCTAAATCTAATTTTAAACCTAGGCCTAACAGCAACCCTAACCCAAAATTTTACACTAATCCTAATCCTAACCCTAACCCCTTCATCTAATCCTAACCCTAACCCTAAGTTTAACCATAAAACTTACCCTAACACTAACCTTAACCCTAACGTTAACCATAACCCTGATCCTAGTCATAAAACTAAAGCTAATCCTAAAACTAATTTAAACCCTTACCCTAAACATTACACTAACAATATCAGTAACCCTAACCACGTACCCTGACCCTAACCCTAAACTATAGCTAATGCTAA
>NW_011889402.1:88979-90424 GCF_000151845.1 Pteropus vampyrus
TAACCCTAAATCCTAATACTAACACTAACTCTAACTAAAAACCTAACCCTAACCGTAACTCTAACGCTAACTCTGATCTTAACACTAAAACAAAAACTTATCTTAAACCTAATTCTAAATCTAAACTCAAAAGTAACCATAACCTTAAATTTTGAACTAACAATAACACTAACCCTAACTTCTTATCCTAAACCTAACACTAACTCTAACTTTAAGTCTAAAACTAACCCTAAATCTAACCTTAACCATAACATTAACTCGGACCCTGATTTTATCCCTGAAACTAAAGATAATACTACCATAATTTTATACCTAACTCTAACACTAACCCTAACCCTCATCCTAACACTAACACGAAAGCTTATCCTAAACGTAATACTAATGTTAATGCTAACCCTAACTCCAACCTAAACATAACCCTAATCCTAACCCAGACCATAAACCTACTCCTAAAATAAATCTTATTCGAACCCTAACGGTAACCCTAATCCTAACCTAATCCTAAACCTACCCATAAACCTAACCCTAACTCTAAACCTAATATTAACCAGAACCCTTCTCCTAACCCCAAAAATCAAGCTAATGCTAACCATAATTATAAAGCTAACCCTAACACTAACCTTAACACTGATCCTACGCTTACACTAATCCTTATCATAACCCTAATTCTAACAATAACTCTAAATTAGACATTAACAATAACTCAAAAATTAACTGCTTACCCTAACCCTAACCCTAAACTTAACCATAACTACTTCTAACCATAACACTAACAATAATTCTAACCCTAACCTTAAACCTAAACCGAACTCTAGCTGTAACCACAACCTAACCCTATACTAAACCTAACACGAACTCTATCGAAAACCCTAACTCTAACTTAACCTAAACAATAACCCTAATCCTGACACTAATCCTAACTCTAAACACTTATCCTAACCCTAACCCTAACCCAAAACCTAATTCTAAACTTAAAACTAACCCTAACCCTAAACTAACCCTAACTGTAACCCTAAACTTAACCGTAACCCTACTCTAAATTTCACCTTAACACTGATAATAACACTAAAACTAAAGCTACTCCTAATCCTATTTTTAACCCTAACCCTAACACTAAGCCTAACCCTAAATTTTACACTAACAATAACCCTAACCATAACCCCTTACCCTAAACCTAATCCTAACTTTAAATCTAACACTAACCCTTACTCTCACCTTAACTCTAATATTAACCCTAACTCTGATCCTAACCTAAAACTAAAGTTATCCTAACCCTAATTCCAACTTTAACCCTAAATTTTACACTAACAATAACATTAACCATAACCATTTACCCTAACCCTTAACCTAAACTAACCCTACTTTAAACCCTAAGCCTAACCTAATCCTAATCCTATTCCTGATCCTAACGCTAAAACTAAAGCTAATCCTAAACCTAACCCTAA
>NW_011889403.1:0-2630 GCF_000151845.1 Pteropus vampyrus
CTGAACAGTGCGGGAAGGAGGCCACGCAGTCCAAAGTCCATGTCTGCCTTCGACTTCCCCAAACCTAGACTGTGCCCATCCCTCAGTACACACGGAGGTCTGGGCCCCCCCGGATGCCACCCGCGGTGCTCAAGCCCCTGACGTCAAACGGCTACGACCCGCACGGCCTGTACCCAGCCATGGATGGACTCTCCACCTCCAACCTGAGGACAGCGGGGTGTGGAGGGCCGGCCATGGTCACAGGGAAACCCCTACGCAGGTCAAGGCCACACTGTCCAGGGGTCACTGCACTTGACCTTGGCTGAGGTGGTACACTGTAAACGATCTCGCCACTGAGCAAGGAGACAGATGCGGGGCCTTTGCACAATACGCATGTGTGGAGTCACAGCGCACGTCTTAAAATCATATTCTTTACTGACTACAGATCTACAAAGCTGGGAAAAAAGAGAGGACTTTGAACACGTGGCGTTGTCGCGTGATTAAGCACCCGCGGGTTTACGGAGACCAGGCCTGCGTCTCTTCTGACGTGCTTCTACACAAGTCCGTTTCCCTGTTACGTACAACACAGAGCGTAAGTGCCAGAGCCCAGAATGCCACCTGAAACTGTCGTGCGAGCTGCAAGCTGTCACTGTCGGGGTCACAGATGACAGGAAGCGGTGGCCCACGGGGCGTTGGTGAAACGCACGCTCATTTCAGTGCAGGAACATACGAAAGATTCTGAGAGATGCCGAGAACTTACTGCCACGTGTGTTTAAAGCTGGCGTGCTGGGGGGGACGGGCTACGGAATGAAATCTGAGGTCGAGCGGTGGTCACGGGGAGGAGAAGCCCGGCCCAGGGGAAGCGGTGAGCAGGAGCATGATGGCCAGGGAGGGGATCGGCTTATACACCAGGCACACGTCCAACCGGTGTGCCCTATGCCTGAAACAAGAAAAGCCACCCTGCCACGCTGGCACGTGTCCCCGGGGTGACAATGCAGAGGCCTGGCCCCGCGACCCCGGGCAGATGGCGCGCACAGCGACCTCACGCCCGCGTGCACCACGCTGTCTCCCAGCATCTGCTCCACGGGCGAGGAGGACTCGCAAAGCTCGGGGCAGAGTTACTGGAACAGAACAGCATCGTCGAACCACGGCAGACGCCAGCGGCCGGGGCCTGGCTCTGGGCACTCACCCCCGCCCGCCTGGCTCTGGGCACTCACACAGCCGGACCCCGCTTTGCTGCGCTGTCACAGATCTTGTGGGCTTTCTGTAATGGAAGGCAAGACCCTCCCCCAGCACAAAGGGCCCAGCTCGCCCTACGGTGATGCCCGCCTCACAGCAGCAGCACCAGGACCGGTCCCTTCAAATGTGCCACACGGCCACATGTGCCGAGGTCTGTGGGCCGCCCAGGCCAGCAAACCCGGACCTCAGATTAGGCGACACCGGCCCACAGACCCCACTGCAGAGCACGAGGCTACTTACTCCCCGAGTCTTAGAGCCAAATGACCTGCGGTCTCTCCCACAGTCGATGTCACCTAACTTCCCAATCAAGGACGGCCTGGCAACTGTTCCTCACCTGACGGTCACCACCGGTTCCGGAACCTTCTCCGTGAGACACTGTAAATTTGGCGAAAGCAGCTGTGGTCACTCTGAAGGCCTCTGTCCCTTAGGAGACCATAACCTGAAAGGCCACGATCTAAAAGATGGAAAAGGTGCCACACACACAACCTGCGCTGGACAAATCAAAAGAGAGAGAACACGGTCAGTCCCGCAGCCCGTGACTGAGGGGTGCACCGGGCGCCTGGGCTCCCCAGGCTCACGGCAGCCAGTGTCCCTCACGCGTGGACCCTCAGCCCCCTCGCTCCCCCGCTTCCGGGTAATTCGGGGCCACGTGACCAGCCCCGGCGGAAGCCCGAGGCGGGGGCGCCCCTACCTCTCCCGGGAAGAGGCCGTGGAGTCTCCGTTGCTGCGGCGCTAAGCGATGCAGCTGGACAGAGCCGTACCTTGTGCTGTGTGTGTCTAGCGCGTCTCAGGGTGTGAGAAACGACGTGACTCCCGTCAAACGTGAGCTCTTCCAGTGCCCAGTGCCTGGGCCCTGCCGGTCGTTTCAAGTCCCTAAGTACTTACTCGCGGGTGGGGGGCGGTGTCGCTCCGGGGCGGTGTCCTCGGACGCCGCTGCGAGGCCCGACGACCCGGGGCCCACGGCCAGGGAGGAGCAGCCGCTCCGGGCCCACACGCTCTGACCACCGCCTCCTCCTGCGATGGCCTCACTCACAAGGGCCTTTGTCCCACCCCGACTTCCCCCCGACCGCCTAACCCCTGGGTCAGGAGTGTCCCCACGTGTGACGGTCATTAGCCGAGTCGAGGCGCCGACACAGGCCACACACCGTTCCGCCCTGCAGGTTACAGAGCAGCCTGTCCACACGCGTGGCGTAACAGGGCCTCCTCGCCCGGGACAAGCTCGAGGACAGCCCGTCACGCCGGCCTCAAGGGACACGACGGGCTAAAGAACGTACAACAGCGCCTCGCAGTGGACATGCTTATGCGTTTATTGGCGAACACGGAGGCGGCAGAGGAAACAAAGGCTCACGAACACTCTACACGGTTTCACGAGACGCACTGCGGGGGTGACCGAGGACCGACAGCGTCCTAGG
>NW_011889403.1:6840-9199 GCF_000151845.1 Pteropus vampyrus
CAGCCACCGCTGCCCGTAGAGGAGTGTCTGGCACAGGGGCCGCCCGTCGCCCCCAGGCCCGGGCACGCAGGAGCCGACAGCAGGGGCTGGCCCGTCTCGCTCGGCAAAGGCAAACGGAGCTGTGCCCCCAGCCCGACTCGGCCGACGCGCCGGGCCCCGAGTCCCCATCAGCACCCGCCCCGCCCTGGGTCGCCTACGTCTTTGGGGGGCGGCCCCTCCACCGTCATGGAGACCAGGTTCTCCCCTCGGAGCAGCACCAGACCCAAAACCCGCTTCTCTTCACGCTCCGGCTGCTTTGCGTTCTTTGGCCTGAAAATCGGAGGTAAGTTTTAGTCGAAGAAGTTGGGGGTCACTCGCTCACGAAAACATTCACGGATCGTTAAGTATACGTTGAACGACAGCTGATGCCGAGAGCTCCGTGCTCAGCTGTGACACACACAGGACTCTGTCGGTATGTGCGGTGAATCCCAAAGCTCTTTCCCCATCAAAACAATCGCCCAGAACATCCCATCATGTGAAATGAGCAGAACTAAATCCTTCGTGAACAACAGATGCAAATGACACCGTTAAGACTTTTAAGACAGGAAAACCGAAAACTCAGCTTTCACGTTACGATGGGAAGTGAAACTTTTTAAATTATTTTTAAGTGAGTAAATCTTGATGACAGACAACTGAACAAGGGATGACAACAGTAGGAGGAAATAACGGACACCAAATGGTGAGGGAAAAACGGTTCTGAGTAACACGCCTGTGTTTCCGGCCTGACTCACTCCGCAACCACGGAGAATTTAAAAATACGAAACGAAAACCGTCACTGCAGTTTCTTTACTGCCAGCAGCAAACATCACGCATGCACGAGGTTATGACATGTAACACAGGTGAAAAGCAATGGACACGATGTTATTCCATAAACAGCCGAAAGCACTATTAGAAAATAACCACTATCGTTACAACTTAAAATGTTACTGATGGAGAATCACCCCAGAACTTCGTGAGAAGAGTAAAGAAAGAAATTTAGAACACGCCGAAAGCTGCTGTCAAACGCCTTCAGTATCTAACAACAGGACAGGTTGTTTTTACTGTGATATCTAAACAAACAACACTGAATTTCTGCATTGATGCCACGGGTGCAGGAAGGAAATTCAGAATAAATACGAAGGAAGGAGAGGGTCCGTGCTGTGAACTCTGCTCAAACGTGACTAGAGCAGGCAAAGCTGGGCGTCAGCCTTTCCCCCCACTTTAAAAAAGCTAAGTGAAGGGGGCAGAGCACGTACCACCGGCTGTGGGGACGAGACATGGAGCCAAGGCCTAGGGTGACGCCTTGCAAGTTCCGCCCCCAGGAAACGCCTGAAGTTAAGTCGTCTCGAAAGACCAGAGACGTGGCGAGCACCGACCCAGATGCCAGGGGTGAAATTCGCCCTGGCAGGTGAGGCGACATGAGGGCCACCAAGTCCTGCATCCCTCCTGCCCTGTCCCGCACTGCCCGGCGGGAGGACGCGCCCCAGCCAGGCACGCAGGGGGGCCCCCTAGGCAAGGCGCAGGAGGAAGGCGGTTCCTGAGACATGGGTGACCAGCAGAGCGGGCTGGAGAGATACCGGGTCGACAGTGAGACGACCCGGACCACAGGCTGGACAGCCCCACACCTCGCCGGGGCCAGCCGCGTGCAACCCACCAGCACCTGTCCACCTGCACGATGACCACGACACACCGGCCACGTGGCAGTTTAACTCCCAGCTAGCGACTCACTGCAGTGTGGGCACAGGGACCGGCCGGGACACTGACCTGGGCCAGCGGCGGCACCGGGAAAGGGCAGGCCGGCCCCGCCGCCCCCGCTCCCATGCGCCCCCGCCCCACCCCCCACGCACGTACTTGATCTTCCGGAACTCGTCGCAGTCGCAGAGAATCAAGTTCATGTGCTTGTCGAAGGCCTTGAAGGTGCCGATGAAGATGCGGCCGTCCTGCAGGATGCAGCGCATGCGGTAGTCGATGTGCTGCAGCATCTTGCTGCTCTTGCCCACCGTCTGCGGGGGGGTGGGGCTGGTGAGCGCCCAGCCACCCGAGCCCTGAACCCCTCAACCCTGCCCGCCCAAGTCCCAAACCCCAAACCCAGCCCACCCGAACCCCAAACCCGGCCAGCCGTAGCCCCGAACCCTGCCCACCCAAGCCCCGAACCCCAAACCTGGCCTGCCCGAACCCCAAAACCGGCCCATCCGAGCCCCAAACCCCCAATCTGGCCCCCCTGAACTCCAAACCTGGCCCACTCTAGCCCTGAACCCTGAACCACAAACCTGGCCCCCCGCCTGACCTCCCCGCCGGCATTCCTGAGCCTCCTCAGACGCTTTGCTGAGGACCAGCCCAC
>NW_011889403.1:10137-18943 GCF_000151845.1 Pteropus vampyrus
CATCCCGTCCACTCCCGAATCTCACTCCACGGGGACGTACACTGTCCATTCCCACACGCACGTCTTCCCGTCCGCACTTAGGGGGCGTCCTCTGCCCTCGACCTCGGCATTTTGACAAACCTACGTTTCCCTGTCTGAATGGACCCCGAGTCAGCTCGAACTCTGGCCTCTCGGCGGAACCAAGAGCGTCAGTGACCCTCTCCTGCGACCCGGTGCCCCTCAAGATGACGCGAGGCACCTTCTCCTCGCCAAGAGCCGCACGTCTCGCCACGTCCCTGCTGGACACGTCCCGTGCTGGAGGGGGACATGCGACCACCGGATGCTCACACGGACATGCGGGCAGCGCGCTTTATAACCGTGCTATCAACTCCCCGACGCACCTGCAACGTGCTTCTATTAAGTATGGCGAACAAATCTAACCCAAATTGGCAAACCAGCAATTAAAGAATAAAACCCATCCCAACTGCATTACTTTTGACTGAGAATTCGGCCTTATGCATAAAAGCAGCCCAGTATCGTAAATGCAGTCTGACGTAATTATACTTTTAACACTGCAAACGTTTCCAATAAGGCTGTTCGCCACTGTTTAACAGCAAATTTGCAAACGGCAAAGTAAACTGGTTCAGTAAACACTGGCTCATCTCTTTCGAGACAGGAAAACGAAATCATTTACGGCAACGCCAAGTGATCAAAGAACGTTTGGGAACTTTTTCCACGTGGAACTGACGTGGATCTGGACACCACGGGGCATCAAGAGAAACGCCCCAGGAAGTGCGCTCATGCAGATGGCGGTTTCCCTGTCTCCACCCGAACTCGATGTCCAGTAAGGACGTGTTCATGACAACCTGGAGGCTGTGGATTATTTAACAAACTCCGCAAAGTATCTCCGACCTTCGTTCCTCACGTGCAAACTGGCAGCGTGCTCTGTGCAGGACGCCTGAGAAATCACTGTCCCCTCGACACGGTGGCCGCCCAACCCACACTCACACTGAACCTCACGCCCATACACTTGCCTCCTCTCCCGTCTGCCCGACGTGTCCCCAAGGAGACAAAGGTGACGGCAGGGATGTCGCCGTGTCCGGCATCCCACATCCGTACGTGAGTTAACGTGTTACGTGAAACGGACTGTGGAAAGATCTATTCAGAACGTCAGACGGAACACTCGCCCCGCGAGTGCAGTTTATGACCCAAACTCACATCACACGAGCAGACGTGAGGCCCGTGATGCAGATGCTCTGACTCCTGACAGGCTTCTCTGCAAGCAGAGCCCGAGTCCGGGAACGCTTGGTGTGTGTGTGTGAATCCTCTGCAATTCTGACGTTTGTATCATTCTCTCTACTAAGGTTCAGGGTCTCCATCGGTCTGCGCTGGCGAAGTAAACTTAGCGGTGGCCTGAACTAGGGTGTGGACAAGGAACGTGTGCAAATGGCACAGGGATCTCATGTGGATAATGGAATGTTCTAAAAGTCCCTTGTGTCAGTGGCAAAATTTTCTAAATTTATGAAAAAACTGACGTACTCCGGTGAATTTTATGGTATGTAAAATGTACATCGATAAAACTTTCTATAAAGTAAAAGGTCAGGACCTTGCGATAACGTACAAAGGTTGTCACGTCACTTTTTTATGTTGCCAAAGGTGCAAAAAAATAAAACGAAACAGCCAACCTTCCGACAAGACGCCACCTCTGGAGCACGCGCCCCCAGCAGATGACAGAGACGCGCGCCAGACAATGAGCCACAGGACCACGACGACCAGAAGACAGCGCCAGATGCGGCTTTTCTAGATTTAAAGGAAAAAGGGCAACCACGAGGCTTCTCGGGGAAGGACCGATTTCATGGGGACCCGCACCAAGCGTGCATTGTTTTGCACGCTTGCGGGCAAGGCTTTCACCTTCCGATGCCCCGAGGCTGCGGGCAGGGCCCCCCACCTGGCCTGTCAGTGAACACCCACCACCAGCCCCAGTCCGTGGGGCTGAGCCACAGGGCACGACAAGCTGAAACGAGGCTTCTTTGTACGATGGAGCAGAGAGGGGAGGCCGCTCGGAGGCCTGTCGGCCACCGTCCAACCTGAGCTGCAAACCCCTCCCACCCCACCTGCAGCCGCTGCCCACTGATCAGGCACAAACATGGGTCCGGGACAGGAGTCGTGGACTGGAGACCTGGAGGACGTGGACGTGGACGTGGACGTGGACAGTCACGCACATAGTAACCCACGTAAACGGAGCCAAGGCTCGCTACTCAGCTCAGGGCGGGTAAAACAGGCTCTCCTCGATGAGACGGGCCTAAAATCTAAACAGGTATCTCTCATCCCTAAACCTAACACCATAGTCACGAAACCCTCGCCAGAAAGAAGAAGATAACGCTTTGTAGAATGACCAACTTTCTCCACGGCAAAGGAGAGCCAAATGCGTCGTGGAGAAGCACATGGCTGCACTCGACGCATTCGCTGTCACGGTAGATGCTGTCGCATCGCAGGGCGCACGGCTCCCGAACGACCCCGCGCCCCTCACTCAAACACCCTGGGAGCCCTCACAGATGTTCTCGAGCTTTTGGAAAGTGTGGACTTTGAAATGATTAGGCTGCATGAAAATTTAAGTCAAAACGTCACGTGGTCAGACTTGGCTCAGTCACACACACCAGAGGAGATGCCAAGGGACAATGAACTCATTAGTGCTCAAAGCCAGTAAGGTAACAGGCCCTTCGACAAAAAATGTGCAAAAAAAGTTTAACGAGTAACAGGAGAGAAAACATAAATGGAAAATATTCATCCACAAATAATGCCATTTGAAACTACAGAAACTTTTCAGGCCTTTTTGTCAAAAATAATCATTATAAAGACACCACAGGGGGTGCACAGAGGAACTGACCCCCAGTAACTCCTGATGAACTCCACGCTGCCCACGACGCTGGCAGACAGCATTGCCACGCGACGCGTGAGTCATACGGCATTTACGCCCTACAGCCCACAGCTGGACCCTGACCCTAACTCAAGGTACCAAATGCATCTTTAAATGTTAGAATATCAGCAGCAGCGCAAACTAGGAAAAACACCCAGCCCATGAGAAAAGGAAATCACGTGTGGACGACCCTTTGTTCGTGATACATAATCGCGAGGACTACGTGCTAAGATGAGGAACGTGACTGGCACGTGTTTAAGTGAATCAACAGGAAATAAATTAGCTCGAAAGAGTCCGACCACCCACGTTCTCAGAACGAAAGCAAACGGGCAAAATAAAATTTAACCCCGTGCCGCGGTTGAAGCACGGGCACGGCAAGCTTTGGACTGACTTTCCCACTTTCCCCGGCAGTTACTCACACGGCTTCAGGTTCTGATATGGAAAAGAAGAATCGATCGTCGAACCGCCCCCGAAGCGGCCCACCCCACGCGTCCTGCATCCTGGCCCACCTGACCGCCGCAGAAGCCCACGCCCCCTGGGCTGCGGTGCTCCCCCCACACGTGCCCACCCCCCATCGCCTCCCACCAGCCCCGCCCGCTGTCACCCTTGGGTGTGGTGTTCCAGAGACAGAGGCCGGCCAATGCCTCCTCCTCAAAGAAACTATTTTAGCCTGTGCCTGCCACGCCGTCACTGCTGCTGCTCGACCCACCGTCACGGGGCCATTACAGCCACAGACCTCGTGCAGACACACGGACACGGCTGTGCCCATAAAACTCTACGGACGAAGCTGCCGGCAGCCAGCGGGTCTGGCCCCTTGCCACGTCTGCTCTGAGACGATGCTGGTGACTCGTGCTATTTAGATAAACTCGCCCTGGAGACTAGAAAATCCTACTATCAGAAAATCAGATGGCCTTTCTTGCAGACCACAATGCGTGGCTTAAATATTATACTTAGGAACGTTCGAGAGCGTGGGAACTGCACTGAGGAGCCAAAAATTCCTGTTAAAGCGCCAACTGTGCAGGCTTACTCGTTTAAGAGACCTTCTTCTGGGAATGGGGCCCTGATCAGACGTCACTGAATTCAAGTCCTCTCACAATCACTGAGGAATGCTGGGTAAAGAATCAGGCAGGGAGGATTTGTCTCAAATGTTCACCTTTGCTTCGAAACTCAAAATGGTGGACCTAAACTAAACGGGCCTACTGAGTTTCAGTTGATGGGTAATATTTCAAACAGAAAGAAAGTCTAGAAGAAAACTCACCTATAAATCCCCTTCTCTTGGTTTCTAAAAGGTATATACGAAACCCTTGGGATTGAGGTCATGCAATCTTAAAATTAAAAGAAGTCACAAAGGAAAAACAAAGTAGCAAGTCAAATCAAATTCTGAATAGCTTTCTTTCCCCCTAAAAATGTAAGCAATCAACATAAAAACACAGACTGCAAATAAATCTACGTCACATTGAAAAATCATGGATAATAACTTTATTACATTGTCAGCTGATTCAAATACATTAATGAAAACAAAAAAGTGAGAAAAAGACAAAACAAAAAAGGAATAAATAATTAGTAAATAAGCATGGGAAAATATTTAGCTTCTTATTTGCTAATGAATGTGATGTATATTTATAACTCGGTAAGAACAGATGATATATAATTAAAATAATCAATGCAAGTCAAAGTGTATGTCCCTGGCACTCTGTTTTTTCAAGGCAATGAAGGCTGATTAATACTACTTTGTAATACAATTTAGAAAATGTATCTTAGGTTCATATTCCTTGATTCAATTTATTTGCACATCTGCATGAAAGGATCCTGTTTTATGCAAAGCAATTCGCTGATGCTTTATTCAAATTCCCAGCAGAAAAAACGAAGTCTCTCACAAAAGGGAATTATAAAACATTCATTAGCAGAATATTCAGCACCACTGAGAATGAAGTTTCTTTTTCATAGAACGTTAGGTTGAAAAGCAACAGAAATCAAACATGGAAAGAGCCCCCTACACTGCACTGCGACGAAATGAGACTGATACAGGAACGCGACAAACGCGCCAGTGAAAAGCACTCGGTCCTGCGTTCACTTCCTTCAACTTCCTGCCATGTGCTTATCCTGTGAAGCTTTTAAGGGAAAAAAGTGATCCCAGGAACGTTTCCCAAATGATTAAGTTAAGCGGCCTGCAGACCCCTACTCTGTGACGGGTTCTCCGCCCCTGGCTCAGCATGGCGCCGGCTCTAACCTGTTTTGCACTCGGAAGCGGCTACCTGGACGTCCAGGATGGCCTCAGCCACCCCTCGGGGTCTCGGCCAGGAAGGCCTGCCTCAGCTCCGCCTGGAAGTCCACCACGGGCTCCTGCTGCTGGGACCGCCTCGGGTACAGCGGACACCTGCGACCAGAGCACAGCACAGCCGGTGAGAACACGCGCCCGCGTCGACGGCCGTGCAGGAGAAAGCTCAGGGACAGACTTAGCCAAAGGAAGAAACACCATTTTTTGCTGCTTCTTGAACGCCTAGTGCAGTGCCCTCGAGTTGAGCCTGAAATCCAACTGAAGACTAAGCCGAGCCTGAGAAAACGAGCAGCAGGACGCAGAGCGTTCACACTACACGCTGCAAAGCATGAACGTAGGGAGGTATCTGAAGGGATGCGTGAAACGGGTCCAGAAGACTCCAGCCCCGAAGAGCAGAGCCGATTTGGCGGCTGGCTGCTGGAGGCCACCGGCAATTCCGAGTGTCCGTCAGGGGGCTTCCATGGCACCTGCGGCCGGCCGCGTGCTGTCTGGCTCGATGCTGCACAGCACGGAGGCCGCCACTAGACACCGCGAGCTGGACAGACCCTTCGCCCAGGCACAGGACCCTCCCGCAGCCCATTCCTCAACCACGACCTCTAAGCTGCCTCAAGGGCGTTTGGGAGACTGGGCGGGGGGAACGATAATTTTTAAAACTCTGAGGTTACAGAGGACTAGAGGAAAAATGAGCGTTACCGCGAAAAGTAAAATTAACAGAGAGTGAAAGGGCGAATCGTGCACGTTATTTACCTCTGCTTTGTCGTTTTGGGGGGGATACTGATCCTGACGGCCACCCTTTACTGGTCCTCACGACCCCTCGGGGATGCTGGATCCTGGGACCCATGGTTTGGGAAAAGGGCGACTGTGGCTGTCGTTAACGTGGACGCTCGGATAACTAAGAGGCACCCAGCCCTGGGAGAGCCCGGCCGTGCGGTTGTCACATGGGCTTAGGGTGCAGCAAAAGGCCTGCCCCGCGTCCCCATGACCGCCCGGGTGCAGGGGAGGTGACACCAGTGCACCACCTGCCCGACCGACGAGCCTCCTGAGACCCTTCCGCCCCACAGGGCGCTGCCTAGACAGCACCCACGCTGCGTGCAGCAGGGGTCAGAGGCCAGGAACACAGCCTCCTCCTTTAAAAGCAACAGCAGTTCCGGCCACGGAAGCGATCCCCGGGGAAGGCTTAACCAGGACCCTTCGGGGAGAGGCTGGTCCACCTGAGGCTGCGGAGGTGAAAGGCTCCGGCGACAGTCAGCTGTGCGCGCGCCTCACCCCAGGGACTGACCTCGCCTCCACCACGATGCCGCCTCAGCGTATTTCCAGGGGCACTTTTTAAAGACACTGAAGTTACAAAAGACTAGCAGGAAAATAAGAGGTTACCCTATATACAGGCAAATTACTATAAAGGACTATCTATAATATTCATAAAACATTCCTTTTGAAAGTAATTTCCCAAAATGAAAATGTAATAAAGGAAAAAATAAACTTGGAAGTGTAAATAAGAACAAGGAAAACGGAGAGACCTTTCGCCTCACCAGTAACTGAAAATGTGCAAATAAATTTGTAATTTTTCATAAAAAATGAGCTAACAAAATAACACACTAACTGCTATCCACTTTTTAAAATTTTTTAAAAAGCTTTAAGATCTGAAGAAGTGAAAAAAATACAAATACTAATATTAATTTTTAGGTTGACTGTTCTTATCCTCATTGTTTGTAACGGCTATGAAATGCAAAAAAACCCTAAATATCCATCAGGAAGTTAATTATATCCTTATACTACCCACATTCTACAAAGTATAAAATGAGGATTTTTCATCGACGTGAAAAAATCTCCAAGGCACAGTTACACAATAAAATCGTGTATGTGAACAGGTCGCAAAATGCCTCTGCCCACCCCGTGTGCACACGTACACACGTGCACACGTGCACATACACGCGCAGAGGAAAAGGTCTGAAAAGAAATTAGAGCTCAAACTACATGACGGTTATCTCTAGGGGTGGAGAAGGAAGCAGATACTCACTTTTACCTGTAAATTATGTTTTAGAAAGAGACTATATTCATGTATTATTAATACTTATAATTTGGAAAAATAACCTAATAATACAGTTTTAAATAGAAAACACTGGTACCCAGTTGACAACGTCAAGACCGGTGGTGATGGCCAAAGGCTAAGCGTTCGATGTGCACTCAACGTGCAGCAGGTCACTGAAATGTTCACATATTTTTAATTAAAGTCTCCCTTCTGAAATCTCATTGTGGAAGTGCACGTCCAGGTGTATATAGCCTAAGGAAGGAGGTAAAAATGTACACATGCAAGTTTTAACCAGATAAAAGCACTACCCCAAAATAACAATCTGAGTATTGCGGAGCAAGCAGGAATATATAACTGAACATTCTTTCACTGCAGGAACGTACCAGTGTTAAAGCAGAAGTAACTAAATGTAAATATGCTGAAGGACACAGAATTTTACGAAGACAAAACCCGCCTGCTCTGGTGCGGATAAAAGGAAACACACGGCCGCGACTCTGGCAGAAGCGGAGCTGACTTAGGGCACCCCGGTTTGAGCGACAGAATTGTTTCCGGCTACTTCTCCCGCACCTTGGTGCCCCTTCCGTTAGTCCACCCCGCTCCGGCCCCCGGGGTGCACGCCGGCTGTCGCAGGGAGCAGGGTCCGCCCCGCCCCGCCCCAGCGCAGGACTCACTCGTGGCTGCTCAGCGACGCCGTCCTCCTCCGCTTCACCTGGACGCCCACCTCTGGCACGTGCTGCTCCGTGGTCCGTCGCAGGTGTAGGCGGTCCCTGAAGCCCAAGAGGGAATCGAATGAATTCATCGGTTTGTGAAACGGCCATTTTCTTAAAGCCAAGTGTAATATGATGGAGTTTTTTAAGTGCTTATAATCTAATTAAAACAAGGGACAGTGGTCTACGTTGACTATATCTCAATAAAACTGGAGAAAAATCAATGAAATTTTGGTCTGTATCTTCCCATAGTCGGGTTCTATCCCAAAACCATCTTTTCCCCTTTAGAAGGCCCTGAACATCAGAAAACCTGGGGGGAAATGTCAGAAAATGAAGCAAAAATGAAATAACATATTTCCACTTACAGACACACGTAAAGGTATAAATCCATGTGCTCACAGATATATTTCTATAGAGACATACTACTCATACCTAAGTACCCCTGAAAAGACAGAAATGTTGATTATAAAAAAAAAAAAGACTTGAAAAAGTGTTCGAATGGGTCTTTTCGAACAGTGGAACGAAGCTTCACGTGTAAACGACAGAACACGCAGGCAGCGAACTCCCGGGCAGCGGCTGCTTCCTCGGGAAGATGCTCAGGCCGCGAGCAGAGCGCGCAGCTCCCACGGGTCGGGCTGCAGAGCCGCTGACGAGATGGCTGCCCGGGGGCCTGGGCGTGGGGCCTGCCCCTCGGGTCCCCCACCTGAGAAACTACAGGGACCACTCATTAAACGGAAATGAAAACTTCGATCAGAAAGGACGCCAAGAAAGGCATTTACAGAAGTCGCGAAGGGTAACGTTTCAAAGGCAGAACCCAAACACACATCCCAAAAGCGAATTCCCTGAACCCAGCTGTTTTCAAATTCACGTGAGACTGTGCAAAGTCTCGCGGGCCA
>NW_011889403.1:19748-21762 GCF_000151845.1 Pteropus vampyrus
CGTCATGGACCCTGGCTACGTCAGAGAACACCAATGACGTAATCTCAGAGAGAACACCTCATTACCCCCCCACCAAAAATTAGCTTTTTTACCCTTCATACCAGTTGCTCCCAGTATGAAGAGGTGTGAGTTAAACTGGGAAAAGAACCACAGTCCAAAAACATTCAATTTTATAAATCTACTTTAAAGCTACATGCAAAATCATGTATGACCAGCTTTCTTCTGAAACCACTGAAGTGTATTCTAACACGTACACACACATGCATTTACAACCTTCCTTAACCGCATTCCCTACCCAGACACCAACGATTCAGAAATTAAGCATTTAAGGCAAACAGTTGTTGTATGTACCCATGTTAATTTTGTTTCAAAATCACTTAAACTAATACACCAAAAAACTAAGTGATGAGGTCACACGTTTTCCTAATTGTCTAATATTCTACCAAATATTTAATAGCCCTTATATCTCCAAAAAACTTAATAAAATTCAACTACTAAAATCTCAAGAATGAAAATTTAAAATAAAAACAAAAAGATAGTGTGAGTTAACCCCAGTCTGCAGATTTCCCCATAAATATAACAAAATCGCTGCCTCCGAAGCAAAACAAGAGAGCTCTGGTCCAGTCGGCACCCAGGAACTAAAGACAGGAGGACGAGCCCCTCACTAAACGTGGTGAAGGGGCTCACACCCCTCTCCATCGTGCACTCCACTCAAGCCTCCTCGCTCTGGGCGACAGACGTGCAGGGCACAGAAAGGACCAGGGATCAAGCCCTGACACACACTAAGGAAAGGATGCTGAACCCTGGCTCTCACTGCCCTGCTGAGGCCGCACGAGTGCCCCGTGAAGGTCAAGGCTCTTCCTGTAAACAGCTACGCAGCAGAGTTCAGGGTCAAAGGAAGAGATGACCCCAGAGGGCCTGACATCCTAAATGTGCCATCTGTCCTAAACAGCACATTAAAGAGGAAGAGAGAAAGGAGAAAAAAAGGTTTTGCTAAACCACACAGGGAAAACATTTCAGCAGTGAACTGCTGGACAGCGCAAGGAAACGCGATAAGACAAAGTAAACTGAACAAACCCAACCCCGCAGCAGCTTGCGGCAGTGCCAGAGCCCCTGACTAAGCGTCCCGGAGGCCTCGGACCCCTCCCCGCGCCCCCAAAGCCCTGGCGCCGGGCCATCTGTTTACTGGGCGGGGCTGGGATGGACACCTTGAAAGCTAAGAGGCCTTTCTAGGGGGGCTCCAGGCCTCGGGGAGGCTGCAAGATGGCGGGCCAGAGTTTTGCAGGCTCACCTTGCAAAAGGCCACGTGTTCAGCAGTGACACCAAAATGCGAATGGCTGAAGCAGCACCTTCACACGAGCAGGAAAGACGCACAAGCCCCAAGCACCACACACTTCCGGATTCCTGCTACTTCTCACACTACAAGAAAATTCCAGAACAAAGCTCTCCAAGCTTCTAGATGTATCATGTTTCTTAATTACGTTCCAACTCAAACATAATGGGTAACATGGATGAAAAAAGGAATAAAAACAGGCAAGCACATCAAAATACTGCAAAGGATAACAGAATCCTTAAAAATGGACCCCAAATATCACAGTAGTGATACAGGGTTAGATACATTGTTAATTATGCTTTCTTACTAAATTTTCGTAGTAGCTCCAACTTCAAAAACAATGGCTTATAAAAGCATTAATTTTACAACCCGATCGAGGGCAAGTGCCCACCCCGAGCCCCAGGTGGACCCCGGCCCTGCGGATTCTCCGCTCTCGGATTCTCTCCTCTGTTCTGTTCTTCTGAGCAAGCGGTTCACAGCTCCGGGCTCCTGCGAGCCTCGACCCTCAACTAAAGGACGCCATCCGTGAAGGCGGCATCATAAGGGGACACGCAGAGACTGAGGGTGACGCAGCTGTCCATCACCAAATGCGGGAAGTGGAGATCCGAGGCTACAGGAAGGGAGCGGCACAAAGGCTCGCTGAACCCACAGCGCACCCTCGGGGGAACCCACAAAAATGAA
>NW_011889403.1:22415-22780 GCF_000151845.1 Pteropus vampyrus
AGCCGCACAATGGCCGGGATGCGACGCCGGACCCCGCGCGCACCCCGCCTGCCCGGACGCGGGGAACCCCAGCCTGGACGGGAGATGGCCCCGCGGGGTCGCATCCCCGAACCTGGCATGTCTCGTGTGGTGCACAAAGCACGTCGCGCATACCAAACCCCCAGCCTCACCGCGGAGGCGCAAAAGTCCGAGTGCGCGAGGACGCCAACACTTGAGCTGATGGTGACGCTGCGGGGTCGCCACGACACGCACATCGCACTGCCGCTGGCTCCCGAACCACGGCTGTCCCTTCGATCCCAACCGACGGCTGCGAGCTACAAGCGGCCCTGGACCTGGCCGCCAGCGCCGACACCCGCCCACGACCC
>NW_011889403.1:23789-24130 GCF_000151845.1 Pteropus vampyrus
GCGCAACCGCCGCAGACGCGGACGCCCCGCCTCGGAGGCTGCTGCGCGCTCACGCTCGGTGGCCTTGCCCCCATGTCCTGCTGTGGAAATTACGCGAAGACGATCAGTGTAATTCAACGCTCAATACACAGTGTACCGTTCATTAAATTGGGGAAATGGGGTGGGGACGTAAAGGTTAAGGGGGTCACGTATATGGTGACGGAAGGGGAATGAGCGTGGGTGGTGACCACAACATATGACGTACTATTCCGAAACCTATATAATTTAATTAGCCAATGTCACCCCTCGATAAGTTAATTAGAATAAACGAACTTGGATCCCTGCATAAAACAAGAGCCTTT
>NW_011889403.1:27622-27890 GCF_000151845.1 Pteropus vampyrus
CAACGTTCCCCCCGCTTCCACACGCGCACAAAATGTCCAGGAGGTCGACCTGGCTCCCCAGGAAGCTCTGCAGGCGCCGCTGGCCCGTGGCGCCTGCTGCGTGGCCACCCGCGGGTCCTGCGGGCGGGACCTGCGGGCGGGACCCGGGCCGCTGGCTCGATAAATCGAGGGACGCGCAACCGCCGCAGACGCGGACGCCCCGCCTCGGAGGCTGCTGCGCGCTCACGCTCGGTGGCCTTGCCCCCATGTCCTGCTGTGGAAATTACGC
>NW_011889403.1:29020-31433 GCF_000151845.1 Pteropus vampyrus
TGAAGAGGAAAATATGATGTAAAATTAACTGCACGTGGACGTGTTATGTGACTTGTCAGCGTGCCCACTGAGAAAGCGTGAAGGCACACAGGCCACTCCTCCAGTGACGAACCCCCGCCTCTGGACTGAGACCACTCCATACTAATGCTAGCTTTGGGGCTTGACAGCAACGTCCGTCACCTTAGGCAACTTATCAAACTTTCTGTGCCTTAGTTCCCCAATTATAAAATACGGGGGAATTGTCCTTATCTTACTCAATGACTTGACAACTCAAAGAAGTTACTATGCATGTTTAGAACAGGGTCTGACACAGCTGAAAAGCTTGGCGGAATGTCGCTCTTAGACCGGCACCGAAGGCACAGTGGGACCTCCCAGGGAGTGGGAATTATGGGTATGGACTTTTTGTTGTTGTTAAGTAAAGTTCACACCTTATTCGGACTTCCTTGGTTTTATTCCTAATGTCATTTTCCTGCTGAATAATGACACGTTGTGTTCAGCAGTCAGGTCTCTTTAGGCTCCTCTTGGTTGTGACCATTTGGGCATGTTTTTGGAATTTTTTAACTTTTTACTGGTTTACACTTTTCGAAGTGATCATTAATTACTATTAGAATGAACAAACGTTAAAAATCATCCTTAACTTTGACTCTAACATACCTGGTTATCTAATCCCTCGGCCTTGGCCCACCCCTTGAGCCTGCCGTCTGTGATAGCTCGACGGCTCTCCTGTCCTGGCTGCTCCTCTGCACGAAGAAGCTGGCGTTGGATCCAGAGAAGACATGCTGGGCCCATGAGCCTCAGACAGTCCCAGGGGAGATGACTTTATGAGTCATTCGGCTACCCGAATAGGATAATTTATGTCAGCCTGTAAGCCTGATGGAGCAATTACCCGAATAGGGTGATTTATGTCAGTCTGTAAGCCTGATGGAGCAACTACCCGAATAGGGTGATTTATGTCAGTCTGTAAGCCTGATGGAGCATATCCTACAGTTAGAAAGGGACACAGAAAAGGTGACGCCCCCAGTGAACTTTGCTGTCTATCAGGATTATGTTCCTAGACTCAGCCATGCCATTTTCCTCAAAGTCTAGACTTCTCCCTGAATCAAACATCAAGGACATTAGTTTAACGGACATCAAATCTGCAATAAAACAATTCTCTATAGAACTGAAGCAGAAGAATCCACAAACGCTAATCAAAACTTACATCATACCCTATACAAAAATTAACTCAAAATGGATCGAAGGCCTAAATTTGAGCTTAAAACATAAATCTCTTAGAAAACATACATGTAAACCCATGTGGACTTTGACTTAAGCAATAGTTTCTTAGCTACGACACCTAATGCACAAGCAACCACAACAAACACACAAAAAAGATACTGGACCTCATCACAATCACGTAAAAGTTTTTGCTTCAAAGGACACTATTAAGAAAATGAAAAGACAACCAACCGAATGGTAGAAAATATTTGCAAACCATGTAGCTGATGAATGCCCCTCGACTGGGATTTTTAAAATACTGATCTACAATCTCTATCGTCGAGGAAGTCAACTCGACGATAAAGACCAGCGTTTTAAAAATGGGCGGAAGATTTGAACAGACCCTTGGCCAATGAATGATAAACAAGTGGCCGATCAGCACATGAAAAGATGCTCGAGGTCAAAAGGGAAAGGCCGGTAAATGGCTCAGTGAGACGCCACTTCCCATTTACAAGGAGCTATAACCAAAAAGACAGTGACGAGTGCTAGGGGGAGACCGGGATGGAGCCCTCGCCCACTGGGAGACGGGATGGAGCCCTCGCCCACTGGGGAGACGGGACAGAGCCCTCCCCATGCCTGGGGGTATGCGCAGCAGTGCAGCCACTCTGAGGAGGATTTGGGAGTGCCTGAAATTTAACCATGAAGTCACCAGTGACCCACAACTCTGCTCCTCCCTGCATAACCCGAAAGAAATGACAAATACATATCTCTATCTACACGATTTTCATAGCAGCCTTATGATGATACTCAGACAGTGCAAACGACCCAATGCTTACAACTGATCAGGACATGAGGAAGACACGGTGTGTAACGACCTGTGCAGTGGAAAATCATCTGGCCATAAAAAGACACAAAAAATGGATGCTATAAAATGCATGAACCCTGAAAACAACCCAAACACAAACGAGCACATGTTGATCAAGTCCATTTATATGAAACGTTAAAAACAGGCAAATCCATGGAGATAGAAGCCGATCAGTGATGGTGGGAGGGCGGGGGAGGGGCGTGGGGAGCCACTGCTACAGGTTGGAGGTTTCTTCAGACGGCAGTTAAGACTTTCTGGAATGAGGTAGTAAGGGTGGTCATCACATATTGTGAATATACTGAAAAGCACTGAATTGTGCAACTTTAAAAAGGCAGATTCTACGGTATGTGC
>NW_011889403.1:31483-34192 GCF_000151845.1 Pteropus vampyrus
GGAATGAGGTAGTAAGGGTGGTCATCACATATTGTGAATATACTGAAAAGCACTGAATTGTGCAACTTTAAAAAGGCAGATTCTACGGTATGTGCGTTGCAGATCAATATTTTTAAAATCCCAGTTGAGGGACATTCTACAAAATATCTGACTCGCAGTCACCAAAACCGTCAAGGGCATCGAAAGTGAAGAAGGTCTGAGAAACATTCCGAGTCTTGTCATAACCGTGAACGGCGCACTGAGTGGTGTGTGTTACCCTGGATGACAGTCTGGGACAGAACTGAGGATGTCCGGAGAAGGTATGCGCTTCAGTTAATCATAATGTGCCAGTGTTGGGTTACTGATTGTAGCAAATGTGCAACAGTCACGTAAGATGTGGATACCGGAAGAACATATTTATGTCCCCCAGACCCTAGGGGACCTGTCTGGACTAGTTCGAAGTAATTGCGTAAATATAAATGGTTCTGAAATAAAAAGTTAATTTTTTTTTTTTTTACCAGAAAAGGATTTGCAAAATTGTCCTACCATGGTCACCTGCAAAGGAGGAGGCTGATGGATAAAGGCAGCAGCGAGACGTTCCACTTAAGAATCTCTGCCATTCTGTTTTTAAGTTTCCTGTCATTTGAATTTATAAACTCTACCAAATAAAAAGCAAACAAGCCAATGGTACAGAAAAAGTTGGCCGAGGACACCTGTCTGGCAAAATGACACCACACGCAAGGTTAAAAGAAAGACAGAGAACTCATCTGCAAAATTCTGAAAGAATAAACTGCTCTCTGCCCACTGCACCAAGAGCTCGTAGGCATCAACAGCATCTCTCATTAATGGGCAAGGGTGCCCGCCGGTCACTGCACCCCGGGTCCCTCCCAGCTGCTGCCTGTCACACTCAGCCCTGTCCAGCGTGTGGAAGCCACGCTCAGGCCCTGTGTTTCGTCTCAGGCGAAGAACAAAGAGCAACAGCTCCCCCATACCCCCAGGCAGTGGAGCTCGCCCCCGGCCCCCACCAGCCCCCAGCTCCCTATCAGGAGGAGTGGGGTACAGGCAGGCGAATCGTGATTCTAGCCACGGGGTTTTCAGATTTTAAATGCACACACTCTGGTCCCCAGAAAATCTATTCGAGCAAGACCTGTGGAAATCCCAGAATCTTCTTGCTTTTTGAAACTATCTAAATAAACAAGTGATAACTTCAAACGCGCAGACTTGCCATCTTCCAAGGAAATGGCCAATTTAGGGGGAAGGCTTGAGGGCAGGTAGACGCAGAAACTTGTGGTTTTGAAGGCAGATTTCTGTTCTGAGTGTTTTCTAAAATAGTGAAACACTGGAGCGATATTAATAAATTCTTGTCGAAAAGTGAGTGGTAGATGGAGATGTTTTGATTCACATACATATTTTTGCATATCCTGAATTTGAGGCGAATATAAAACGTCTCAGCTCATCATGAAAAAAAGATGTGCTTCTTCCGCGTCAATAAAAGACTTTTGGAGGGAGTGAAAAAAACACTTTAAAACAAAACAAATACACTGTATCATAGCACAAGATAGAAAATCAGGTTTTTAAATATAAAACGAGGTAGTTATGAAGTTTTGTATGTGTGACCACTGGACAATACCATCTATTTTCTCCACCATTAGGAGGACTTTTATGGAAGAGTCTTTAAAATATGGTCTTTGTCTTAATTAAAATGCATTTCAGATCATATAAAAAGTTATACCCAATAAAACAAAATTTTTGAAAACTTCATTCCAACGTATCAGAATGAAAACAAATGTAAAGGAAACAAAAATTATAAGATGCGAGCGACGGGTAAAATAATTTTAGATCTTAAAAACGTGTGGAATGTAGACAACAATTTTGGAAAGGATACTGCCGAAATACAAAAGACCTTTGAAAGACAAAATTAAAAACTCAGGAGCAGCGTGCGAGGCCTCGGAACTCGGAAAGTCTGCGTGGTTCAGACTCCGCGCTCTGGCGGGAGCGGCGCTGCTTACTTTTCCCCGCTGATTTTACAAACACGTCTTCTGCTTACTGTGGCCAGGAACGGAGGCCCAGAGTCGGTGAGGACCACACTCAAAGCCACACGGCTCACAGTGGCTGAACTCAGAATCGAGCCCAGCAGGCTGGTTTCCGTGTCCCCGCCCTTAGCCACAACCCTGAGCTGGAGGATGTCGCCTGTGAGCAATGGCCTCATCCACTGTCATTATTATTCCATGAAGGGTTTGTCCAAATCCACGGACATCAACCTCAGGCCCGAGGAAAAGGCCAAAGCAGGACACACGCTTTCAGCACAGAGGCGTTTCTCAAGGCGCTGGGTGGCAGCCTTTCGCTGGACACTGAGCTCGGGCCGGCCCCTGGGGAGCTGAGCTGCTGAGGCCCCCGCCCCCAGCCTGGGGCCGCAGGAGGAAGGCTGTGCCCAATCGCAGGACATCGCAGGACCCGCACGAGAGGCTGAGCACAGCGAACGTGCCTTCTGCCCCCGAGGACGTTCGGACAGGGCACCAGCCACAGAACGGAGACCCCTCTGCCCACGATTGTGCGCCATCCTCCACGTCCGGGCGCTGGGCGAGGACACCCCGGACGCTCGGCAGACGACACCCAAACCCCCCTACTGCCCAAACATCGTTCAGGTTGGGAGAGAATCGGGAGAAAGACTCTTTGGCGAAATTCGAGCTTCAGTGCCCGTAAACGGAATGTGATTAGAACACGGCTAAG
>NW_011889403.1:34242-34560 GCF_000151845.1 Pteropus vampyrus
TTCGAGCTTCAGTGCCCGTAAACGGAATGTGATTAGAACACGGCTAAGGGCCACACCTGGTCTCTGCCCCCTGAGCGGGGGACGAGCCCGCGCTCTACCACCTGCGTCTCTCGGTGCCACACTCACAAAGAACACTCCACTTCTGACACCCGTCACCAAACGTGGAGGCTTTTCTTCTGCTCCACACCAAGTAATTCTCCATGAGACAACTCAACTCTGACGTGACCCGTCTGGGGACAGTGTGAGGTGGCACAGGCTACGGGCTCGGTCCCACGACATGGCCCCCAGCCTACTTCAGATCCAGTCGCAAGTGGCAGG
>NW_011889403.1:34610-35232 GCF_000151845.1 Pteropus vampyrus
GCCACACCTGGTCTCTGCCCCCTGAGCGGGGGACGAGCCCGCGCTCCACCGCCTGCGTCTCTCGGTGCCACACTCACAAAGAACACTCCACTTCTGACACCTGTCACCAAACGTGGAGGCTTTTCTTCTGCTCCACACCAAGTAATTCTCCATGAGACAACTCAACTCTGACGTGCCCCGTCTGGGGACAGTGTGAGGTGGCACAGGCTACGGGCTCAGTCCCACGACACGGCCCCCAGCCTACTTCAGATCCAGTCGCAAGTGGCAGGTCCCCAGGTGACCCACGACGTCGTCCCACCTGGCTGCTGGAGGTCCCGGGACCTCCGCCCTCGGGTTGGATCGGTTTGCTGGGTCGTTCACAGAACTCGGGGAAATGGTTTACGGGTTTGGCCGCCGACAGGATGAAGGGCACAGGCCGACAGCCAGGCGACGAGAAACTGGAGGTGAGTCTGCGAGAGTCCCCAGGGCGCGAGCTGTCAGAGTTACGACGGCTTGAGGAGGTGCAGTGGGTGCCTCAGTGACAAGGCAACAAGCAACTCCTGGGCGCAACTGGGCCGGGCCGCGGTGCCCATGGATTTGGTCCAACACCAGCCTGGATACTGCGGCGAAAGTGTTTTTTTTT
>NW_011889403.1:35282-36507 GCF_000151845.1 Pteropus vampyrus
GGGCTCAGTCCCACGACACGGCCCCCAGCCTACTTCAGATCCAGTCGCAAGTGGCAGGTCCCCAGGTGACCCACGACGTCGTCCCACCTGGCTGCCGGAGGTCCCGGGACCTCCGCCCTCGGGTTGGATCGGTTTGCTGGGTCGTTCACAGAACTCGGGGAAATGGTTTACGGGTTTGGCCGCCGATAGGATGAAGGGCACAGGCCAACAGCCAGGCGATGAGAAACTCGGGGTGAGTCTGCGAGAGTCCCCAGGGTGCGAGCTGTCAGAGTTACAACGGCTTGAGGAGGTGCAGTGGGTGCCTCGGTGACAAGGGAACAAGCAACTCCTGGGCGCAACTGGGCTGGGCCGCGGTGCCCATGGATTTGGTCCAACACCAGCCTGGAAACTGCGGCGAAAGTGTTTTTTTTTTTTTGGGGGGGGGGCTTAAGAGCATCAATAAATCAGCAGACACCAAGTAAAGCACATTCTCCTCCGTACCGTGGGTGGGCCGCACCCAATCAGTTGAGGGCCTCAAGAGGCCAGACTGAGGCCTCCCAAGGAAGAGGAAATTCTGTGCCCGGCCTGGCTTTGACTAAGGTATGTGAGACTTCCCTGTGCTCCAGCCCGCCAGGCTCCACGTCCTATGAGTCAGTTTCTTAAATCTCTGCCCCCCTCCCCGTCTCCCTCCCCCAAATGGTCCTTCAGAGGAAAGTTTTCTGATCTCTGCCACAGCCACGCGGCCCACACCGCACGCGCTGTCGGGGACTTCTGGTCAGAATACTTTGATTAACAGCCTTTATTCCTACACGCCAGGCTGGGAAGGCTGGCTTTGAAATGTGAAGCCTAAAAAGTGATTTTTACAGAATACAAGGCATATGGGCTGATGGAGCAGAGAGCCCGGACGAGCCTTCGTGCAGGCCGGGGGTTCCCACGGGGCGCAACGGTCATCCGGGGGCAAGGACGGGGCGCGGGGAGCAGTGGACAGTGGATCGGCATGCGGGAGGAACGCACTGGACCCTCGGCCTGCCGCACACACAGTCACATCACGATGACTCACGTCCTGACCCTAAGGGCTGAGACCGCAGCTCTCGTGGGGACGCTGGGACACGCGTCACATCAGTTTGGCCGCGTCACCCGGGGCGTGAGGGCAAAAGCACAGGGAGCGAAAGGAAACAGCAGGGGAACTGGATCAAGCAGAATGGGGGGGATCTTTACACATTACGTGTCTGCTAAGGAGTTAACA
>NW_011889403.1:37109-38698 GCF_000151845.1 Pteropus vampyrus
GGGGGGGGGATTAACATGTAAATCAGCAGACACCAAGTAAAGCACATTCTCCTCCGTACCGTGGGTGGGCCGCACCCAATCAGTTGAGGGCCTCGAGAGGCCAGACTGAGGCCTCCCAAGGAAGAGGGAATTCTGTGCCCGGCCTGGCTTTGACTAAGGTATGTGAGACTTCCCTGTGCTCCAGCCCGCCAGGCTCCACGTCCCATGAGTCAGTTTCTTAAATCTCAACCAGTCTCTCTCTCTGCCCACCTCCCCCTGCCTCCCTCCCCCAAATGGTCCTTCAGAGGAAAGTTTTCTGATCTCTGCCACAGCCACGCGGCCCACACCGCACGCGCTGTCGGGGACTTCTGGTCGGAATACTTTGATTAACAGCCTTTATTCCTACACGCCGGGCTGGGAAGGCTGGCTTTGAATGTGAAGCCTAAAAAGTGATTTTTACAGAATACAAGGCATATGGGCTGATGGAGCAGAGAGCCCGGACGAGCCTTCGTGCAGGCCGGGGGTTCCCACAGGGCGCAACGGTCATCCGGGGGCAAGGACGGGGCGCGGGGAGCAGTGGACAGCGGATCGGCATGCGGGAGGAACGCACTGGACCCTCGGCCTGCCGCACACACACTCACATCACGATGACTCACGTCCTGACCTTAAGGGCTGAGACCGCAGCTTTCGTGGGGACGCTGGGACACGCGTCACGTCAGTTTGGCCGCGTCACCCGGGGCGTGAGGACAAAAGCACAGGGAGCGAAAGGAAACAGCAGGGGAACTGGATCAAGCAGAATGGGGGGGATCTTTACACATTACGTGTCTGCTAAGGAGTTAACAGCCAAAAACTATAAACAGCTTCTACACCTCGATGACAAGAGCAGACTCTAAGAAGCAGGCAACACGCTCGGATAGGATTTTTTCCAAAGAAGACACAGCCATCGGTAAAAATCAGTAACAGGGAGACAGCACTTTGTCCCCGTTAGGGTGCAACTCTGTTTAGAACAAAAAGCAAAGAGCAGGGAACCCCGAGCGTCGGGTGTCGGCAGGGACGCAGGCAACCTGGACCCTGTGGGCCTTGCAGAATGCTCCCCTGCTGAGGAAGCGCGTATGCCGTTCCCCCAAAAAGAATTAACAGAGCATCCCACCGTGTGGCACACACACGTGGTACATCGACACAACTGGACTCTGAAACAGGCTGCGACCTTAGGGACACTACGTGAGTGGCACACGCAAGACCGCACAGGACAGCCGCGGCCCCCCTCCCCTCCCACTGAGACTGGTGCCGCCGCCCTCATCAGCGATCGGGCATCTGGGCTCCCCGAAAAGCTAACGTCGCCAAACTCGCTCCCCAACTCCTGACGCCAAACCACGGCTCAGCTGTCTGATTCTCGGAGCCACGTTCTACACACAGTCACGGGCCACAGAAAAGTGTGACTTTTCCCAGGTTTACCCGAGACGCGGTTATGGGACCTCACGTGGGAGGCGGCGGGACCCAGCACGCTGGAGGCAGGAGGGGAACACACTCGCCATTCACGGGTCCCTGCTGACCCCTGACCTTGCCGTGGGCCACTTCCTGGTTCCGCTGGTCTGGACCCTCCTGGTTAA
>NW_011889403.1:38748-40548 GCF_000151845.1 Pteropus vampyrus
GAATGCTCCCCTGCTGAGGAAGCGCGTATGCCGTTCCCCCAAAAAGAATTAACAGAGCATCCCACCGTGTGGCACACACACGTGGTACATCGACACAACCGGACTCTGAAACAGGCTGCGACCTTAGGAACACTACGTGAGTGGCACACGCAAGACCACACAGGACAGCCGCGACCCCCCTCCCCTCCCACCGAGACTGGTGCCGCCGCCCTCATCAGCGATCGGGCATCTGGGCTCCCCGAAAAGCTAACGTCGCCAAACTCGCTCCCAAACCCCGAACCCAAAACCACGGCTCAGCTGTCTGATTCTCGGAGCCACGTTCTACACACAGTCACGGGCCACAGAAAAGTGTGACTTTTCCCAGGTTTACCCGAGACGCGGTTATGGGACCTCACGTGGGAGGCGGCGGGACCCAGCACGCTGGAGGCAGGAGGGGAACACACTCGCCATTCACGGGTCCCTGCTGACCCCTGACCTTGCCGTGGGCCACTTCCTGGTTCCGCTGGTCTGGACCCTCCTGGTTAAAACCCCCGACGGCATTTGCTCCCAACAGGCCTCGCCGACTGGAGGTGACAGGCAGAGAGCAGAGCGAGCTCCAGTCCAGAGATTTGGCGAGAGCCGCCCGCTTGGCAACTTCTTGGGCCTCCTCTAGCTTCCCGCCCGTCCCCAAAGCGCTCCCCACTTTCCACTCACGACAGGGAACCCCCCTGCTCCCCTGCGGTTCTCGGCCAGCCTGGGCCTCTTCTCCCCAGCCCGTGACGCGTGGACCACTTGACCTTTGGGAAGCTTCTTGGGAGGGAGGCTGCCGGAGGCGGCAGACGCCATGGGGAAAGCTCACGCCCTACGTCACTGCTTCCGTCCCGATGTCGAACAAACCCACCTGTTACACAGAGCCTCACTTCCGCCAGAGTGAACGGGGTCTCGTGTCCCTGACTAGTGACCCCCCACGACATAGGCACAAGTGGCCGAGTGCCTGTGCCCACGTGCGTGTCCCACAGAGCACGCTCACCGTACAGATCAGGGTCGGCCCCCTTTTCTGTAAAGCGCAGGACGGTAAACACTCCGGGCCTCCAAGGCCTCGGGGCTTTGTCGTGACGGCTCGGCTCTGCTGCATGTGGAGGCGGCCACAGGCGACGTGCACACAAGTGGGCCTGGCCGTGTCCCAACACGCTTTACTCGCAGACACTGGGATTTGAAGAGATAGTGTGCTTTGGATTTTTTTCAACTATTTAAAAACATAAACATCCATTTCAGCTCACACGCTGTATCGGGCTTGGCCACAGGCCGTATCCGTCCACTCCCAGGACAAGGACAGTTTGAGTCCAGGATCCCCTTCTCTCGGTCCTTCCAGTCACCCGTGGCCTCCTCCACATCCTGCCAGAGCCGCAGAGGGCGTGCCGCGTGCCCCGCCCCGGTCTGCGAGGCGCCTTCGGCCTCCGGGGCCACAGCTCTGCTCAGGCTCCCCGTCTGTGAACTGGACGCCCCCACTTCCGTCCCTGCTCGGCCCAGAGCCGGACCCTGTCATTACCTCCCCCAAGCACCCGCCAGGTCACCCTCCTCGAGCCTCCTGCAGACGCTGCCCCTGGCTCACCGGCCGCCCCACAGAGCAAGACGCGAGGTGACCTGTCTTCCTTCGAATCAGCTCCCCACAGCAGCCATGGCTGCTTGGCCAATGCCCCCGCCACCGGGCTGGTGGGAAGGGAGCTCTGAAGCCACACTGCACACCCACGGCCCCCACGGGACACGCACTAACGAAACGCAACTGAGAAAGAAGACTGGACTCAACTAGAAGTCATTCAG
>NW_011889403.1:43128-47538 GCF_000151845.1 Pteropus vampyrus
CTTACTTTCTCCTTAAAATGACGTGGGCTACAATCTGCTATTCATTTCCAAATGGTGCCCTCTCGGTCGGCACTTCAGAGTTAGGAATGGTGTGGACAGGAAAGCACGTAAAGCTTCTGCTCGGCAAAAGAAACTGTCAACAAGGTAAAGAGACAACCGTCTGAATGGGAAAATATATTTGCAAGCAACGCAAATATATTGGATATCCAAATATATTTGGATATTAGACCCTGAATAGGGCCTAATATCCAAACTATACAAAGAACTCATACAACTCAATAACAAAAAAAAAACAAACGATCCAATCAAAAAATGGGTAGAGGACCTAACAGACACTTCTCCCTAGAGGACATACAAATGGCCAACAAATACATAAAAAGATGCTCAACATCACTGGCTATTAGGGAAATGCAAATCAAAACCACAATGAGACACCATCACACACCTGTTAGAATGGCTGTCATCAACAGGACAATGATAACAAAGTTTGGAGAGCTTGTGGAGAAATAAAGACCCTCATACACTGCTGGCAGGACTGCAAATTGGCACAGCTACTATGGAAAAGAATATGAAGCGTCCTCAAAAGACTAGGAATTGATCTCCCATATGATCTGGCAATCCCTCTATTGAGTATTTACCCCAAAGACTTGGAAAACTCATATCTGAAAAGAGATTTGCACACTGATGTTCATAGCAGCACTATTCACGGTGGCCAGGACATGGAAGCAACCGAAGTGCCCTACGATAGATGACTGAATAAAGAAGCTGTGGCACAGATATACAATGGAACATGACTCAGCCATAAGAAGAGATGACATACTGCCATTTGCGACAACATGGATGGACCTCAAGATAATCCTGCTGAGTGAAATAAGCCAGACAGAAAAAGTTGAAAATCACATGACATCACTTGTATGTGGGATGTAAACCTAAAAGCAACAAAGGAACAGGACAAACAGAGCCTCATGGACACGGACAATGGACTAGGGGTTGCCAGAGGGTAGGGGGTCGGGGAGGAGGGGGGAGGTAGACGGGGTAAAGGGGGCCAGATATGTGGTGACAGAAAGAAATCTAACCATGGGAGGTGAACACACAGTGTAAACATATATTTGCCTTACTGTTAAGTATATTAAAAAAAAAAAGAAGTAAAAATAAAAATAAAAATAAAAAGACGAAGAAGAACGCAAGTAAAATGCATTCCTGGCTTCCTCGCCATCCAGTTAACGCACCGACCCCACGCAACGGGCTCCGGAAGGGCCTTTGCTAACTGAAGACACTGCCGATGTGCCGGTTTCCGCTTCCGTTGATGGCGCTGTCTTTTGTCCACTCTGAGTTCCCTGTGGTACTTAACTCCCTCATACTTAGGACTCATAATGGAAAAGCCACTTAATGGAAAGGCCGTTTAATTTGCATACGGTTTTAAAACCAAATACCCGATGTAGAAGGCAACGACGTTTTAAACACTTAGCAAATCTATTCCACGTCTGTCGCCTTATTTAGATTAAAAAAATATATAAAAAACTATTGGTTTGTTAGCATGAAAACTACATGTTAATGTGTATTATGCACTAAGTAATGTTATAAATTAAACTACTCTCGATTCTATTATTGCCAAAAAAAAATACTATTAAGTCACAAATAAAATCAAAATAAAAATAATTTTTAAAATATTAGCTTGTAGCAATATACTTCCAATTACAAAGTCAGTTCTAATCTGTTAAAAGTCAGTTCTAATAATGCGTAGGTGGGACCTGACAGACTCAGATTTCTAGAGAGGTGATCTACCTTCTGAGAATTTGAACTAAGCACACTGGCAAAACGAAGAAAAATACGCATGAAACAGCTTTAACCCCTTAAATAAAACCATATAAAGGTCCTTCCCACGGCTGACACTTTAAAAACCAGTACGTCACCTAATCGACATCTACCCAGAGCCCCTATCACTGTGAAAGTTCAGTCTCGAGCAAACGTGTTTTTGACTCTCTTCACAGGCAAACTTGTCACCTCCCTAATTTCATTTCACTTGAAAAATATGCATTTGTCTCTTGTGGCAGAGACAGGTTGACAGAAGACTCGCAATGACCCGAACCTCATGTCCATTCCTGAACGGGAAAGGAAATGACAGACTCAGCTTGGAAGAGAATGAGCCTGGGCCTTCCGCAAGAAACTGTGTGGCAGCCCCAAGGACAGCTGGCTGGGCCTCAGCCCGGGGCCCTGGGCTGCTTCTGCCACCCAGGCTCAGGCTGACAGGCCACCACCCTCACAAGGGGACATCCCCTGACAGGGTCACTGTAGCTTCCCCTGAGCCAAGGACACCTGAGGCCCTGGGCGCCTGCGCATACTCTTCATACTGATAGACCAGGCCCCTGTGGGGCTGAATTGGGGGTGAAATATTATTACAAATACTTGAAAAACCCACATGATCCTTTATATATCCATGTATGGTTATATACAAGTACATATGGTTACATGTATGCGTGTAGTTTTAGTTACATGTGTAGCTAGACTTACACTCGAAAGCAATAATATGTTACTAGCAGCACCTTCCTCATTATAAGGCGTGGGTGGGGGCGGGGCAGGGCGGGGGGTCCTCTCTCGGGATAAAATGCCAGCTACAAAACACTGAGGGCGTAACGCGGACGTGAGGGAAAACTTGTGTCAACCAAAAAGGCCTCGCCCAGTGCAGTCGAGGACATTTCACAGAGACTCACTGGGAGGGCAAGTGCGCTTCAAAAATGACCCCGTGAAAAGCAGAGAGGCCGAGAAGCACAGGATGAAAGATAACCCAGGGCTGACGAGATGACGGCACTTGACAGGAGCATATGCCGTAGAGAACGTCCCTGGGACCACTGACGGATGGGAATACGGACCGCAGGCTGAGGACCTGCACGAACGCGACGTTGCCCGATGGGACGGCGGTGCTGGGGTCAGCTCGACGCACATCCCTGCTCTTGAGACAGATGTGTGCGGCAAGGTGTCTGAGCCCTTCTGTCCTCGGTCAGAACAAAGCAACAAGTTTACCCCTGGGGGGTGGGTGAGTGGTGAGCGGGAGACACAAACCAAATGTGGCAATTTCTGGACGTGTAAGGTTGTTTCAAAATAACAGTTAAACAGAAATAGCATCGACACAGGGACACTGTTTAGTTATATGCGGGGTGCGGGGGTGGGGGGCGAGCACGACACCCATCTGTTTCAGATTCAAAACTATAACCTATGCATATGTTTACTTGCACATGCATAACATTACTGTATTGTGAGAGAAGGCTGGATTCTGAAAGAGAATTGATACTCAGCTTTACACTTTTGGTGGTTCTCATAGACTGGATCTACCTGACTTTTTGAATGGCTATTTTTTATATTCCATTCCATGGATATCTCAATAATTCAGCCAGTTTCCAATGCTCGTTATATTCGTGAATATTTAAGTGGTTCCTCATCTAATGTCCATTTCTATTTATATATTTGAATAACTAATACGTTCATAATTTAAAAAAATCAAAACATACAAGACAGTCTCCTTTCAACCCCTGATGAGCACACGTCCCCACATCCCCACATGCTTGCTAAAGACTCGGCATACGGCCATCGTCCTAGGTCATTACGAAGAGCTGCCTCCTCTCAGAAGCGTGCTAGTTCAGACGACAAATTATGCAGACCCCTCCTTAGATGCCTGTTCCTGCACCATGCTGCCACCTCGAGACACCGACCCCGCGTTACTCCGTCTGTGTACACTTCTGGAGAAATTTCACACGTATACAAGTAGCCACACTCATGACTTCTATTTTTAAATAAACAAATGGGTATATCCACACTATGTGTATTTGCCTTTTATTCTGAAACTACCTTCGACACATAGAAAGTATAAGAACATTAAAATCCCTTTACCCAGCTTCGTTCATGGCAAAGGTTCTGCCGCTGGCGGTTTATCGGGTTCTGAACCAACAAACGTTCACCTGGATCACAGCCCCCCGCTCCCTCCACCGTCCTTCCAAATAACGGAAAAATTAACACACAGAGGAAGACTCCGCGAGGACCACACTGAGAACTTCGTGGAGGACACTGGCAGAAGCGACGGCAGAGGAAGGGGGTGTGGGGCGTGCGCGAGAGGGTTAAGCCACCCTAATTTTGAGAATTACAAAACCTGTGGGCAAACATGTTTTTCTGTGATTGGCATAGAACACTGGGAATATCTTCTCTCCCCAGAGCCCTTCGTAAGCCAGTATCTGACAAGTGCACTACGCTCGGAGGCACAAGCAACAAGGAAAAACAGGCTGAAATGTTAGCTTTTCCTGCCTCAGTCGCAGTCCAATAGCGAGCTGGAACAGCCCATGCCGTTTGTACTGAGTCGCCAGGAAATGGGCAGAGCTGAACCAGCTGCCTCCGCCCCGCGGCCCTCCCCCTGCAGCCGCC
>NW_011889403.1:49688-51114 GCF_000151845.1 Pteropus vampyrus
AAGTCAACTTTCAAATAATGAACAAGGAAAAAGGAAATAAATTCATAATTTGGGGGGTAGTTTGGAGCACTGACTTGCCTACATTGTGGAATGCGACAGAGGAAAGTTCCTGCTCCGTTTTTGTAAGACAATGAAGCAGGAGGGAGAGAGACGCCCATGGGGATGGGGGTGGGGGTGGGGGTAGGGGGTGTGGAGACCGCGTCCATCCGACAGCGTCGCGGGGGCAGAAAGTGCCCCAGTGCGAGAGCCCGTGGGGTGAAGATCAACGAACTTCAGCAGCTACTGTGAAAACATTCTGAGACTTATTTCAAAAGTTTGGGAAAAAAAATTTGTCAGTACTTCTGAAGTCAAAATTCAGTTATTTTTAACATAAACTTTGAAACTCTGGTGAACTTTTTTGTCCCACTCAAGCAAATGTTCTGGTTAGTTTGTCGGCTTTTTTAAGAACCAAAAAAAAGCAACACAAAACCTAAAATTGAACTACTAAAACAGTATTCCCCACTTAAATACACCAATCGCTCCAACATAATTCTAAAAGGGTTTGAAAAATTGAGAGCAATAAATTAGGCAAAAGAGAAATAAAAACAATTCTAAATATGCTGCTTATAAGCGACATTTTACAGCCAATAATTGTAAAACAAAAAGTCTCTGGCGGCGAACCACTTTGTTTCTGAGTAGAGGCGAACTCCTCTCCTGAAATTCTAGAATGAAAACCCAAGCACCGCCTCTCCTCCCACCTCCCCAGGGGGAAGAAGCCTCATTGGTGGCCTCCTGGGGACAAGGCGCCGCAGGAAGCCCTGGAAGCCGGGAGCCCCGCCCCTCCCGCCGCGGTCGCTCACGAGATGGTCCCCTGCGCCATTGTCCTCCCGCCGACATGGGACCTCCGGGGCGTGTTGCCGCCGACCCGCAGGGACCCGGCGCCCTTCAGCTGGCCGCCGGCCTCCAGGGTCCTGGACGGTGGCCGCGGGTCCGCACTGCCCGCCATCCTGCGGACGGCCAGAAATAAGAATTCAAACTCGCATACGATTTAACACGGACGTACCATCCGATTTAATCCCCCAAAGCATCATAAACTAAGGCTCCGGACGTCCCAACAAGCTGAAGGGAAGTCACGGGTTTCAAGGGTCTTGTCCTCCGAACTCTCAAATGCTCTGCGAATTGACATAAAATGAACAGATGTTCATTAAAAACTTTCACTGAACTGGCACAACAGGCTAAGCAGTCTGGTGGCGAGGGGTGGGGACGTTTCCTTGACTATAAAATAGTCAAATCGAATGTTATATTTTCAGTACAAAGGAAATGTCTTATTTTCAAACCTAAGAGTATGTCAAGAATGGCAGGAAATCTCATAATTTTTTGACTAACAATGATTTCAAAGAGCTAGAGAGGAAAAAAAATTAAAAGTGACAATGTAACTAGAAAAAAA
>NW_011889403.1:51164-52606 GCF_000151845.1 Pteropus vampyrus
CGTGCCGACCTTCTCCTTAAAGGGCGGCCTCCGAAGCCTCCCAGCCCAGCTTGCAGCCCCAGCGCCACCGACGTTGGGGCGGGGCCCGTCGCGCAGGAGGGGGACCCCGTCGGAAGAGCCTGGGGTAGCTGCGATGCTGCCACTGTCCTTGGACCTACGGCCCCCCCAGCATGCGTCAACGTGCCGCCAGGCAAATCCTGGCTGTCTGCACCCAGGTGGGAAGGTGGGACCAGGCGGCGGCACAGCTGCGGGGCATCCTGTGCCCTTTAACTAGCTCCCTGCCTCACCTGCCAGGACAAGCCTTCACCTGTGGCCACGAAGCCCCCGCCATCCGCATGGTCTCCGAGCCGAGCCCTGCGCCTGGAGGTGTGGGAAGCAGCCCGGTCCAGCGCTTCGCACACTGGGGCGGGGTGGGGGGGGCGTGGGGATCGCTGGAGACCTCGTTTCCATTTGGGTTCTGGGGTAGGAGCTGAGACCTGCATTTCTCCCAAGACCCCAGGTGATGCCAACGCCGCGGGTTCGCAAACCTCACTCGCAGCAGCAAAGGCCTGGCGACAGACTGAAGGGCGCACTTGTCACCAAGACCTCTCTAGACAGAACTCTAAGCTTAACTCAGCTGTTGCGGGATCTCGAGCAAGTCCTCGCCCAGCGACGCCTCCCCGGCCCCTTGAGAGCTGCAGTCTGTGCAGCACAGTTACATACTGAACTGGGCTTTGGCACCCCGCTCACAGATTTGGCTGGGCTGTACCTTTTCTCACAGTAGGGTCCTCAGATGGACCCCCGCACTTGTTTAAAAGGGCCCCAAACCAGACACAGTGAATTAGATACTCTGGGGGTGGGGGCGCTGTCTTTAACAAGCCCTACGTGGATGCTGACGGCACACCTGCCTTTGCTTGGAGCATAAAGAACCAATTAGAACCACGGGGAAAAGCTAATGCCCAAGAACGAAGAGTTAAATTATGGGATTACATTGTAATTGAATGAAAACTGCGTTAGCAACATGACAAAAAAAAGGACTGCTGGCGAAAAACTTGGGAGTAGACACAGGACTGTAGAGACCGCATGTGAGTCTAACGTTCATCTCAGAAAGGAAATAGTGGACGCGTGTGTGTACTTAGCAAGGTTTGCAACAAGTCTCTTTTTTCCATCTGCCATATAAAGAAATGTTTCCGACGATTAAGACAAGCTTTCTGAGCATCCGTAAGGGACAGAGGCGGCGCACGCGCAGTGCAGGGTGAAGGGGGAGAGGCTCGGGAAGCGAAGCTTTCTACTTAGGTAAAAGAAGGCGCCGGGACGGTAAAAGGGGCAGCAAAACCTCTAGAGGGAAGTCTGAGTTCAGCTTCATGGACGCCGAAGTTGAGAATTACAGAGAAAAGCTGTGCCATGTATCAGGTCAAAATACAAACGTGTAGATCTGAAAGTAATGCAGAAATGTGCCTGCT
>NW_011889403.1:55531-56612 GCF_000151845.1 Pteropus vampyrus
GATCTTGACTCCTGCTAACCAAGTAATTTGGGGTCCCGCTCAGGAAAGTCTGCGGAGACAGGAAGAATGGCGGGAGCTGTGATCCGTAATTCCCGTGCCCTCGCCGGGGGCCGCTGGGATGTTTTAGACTCTGCCAAACCCTCTACTCTTTTGCCTGCACAGAGTCTCTAAAACCAAGGGGTCGCATTAGGAACTTTCCAGACACCCAGAAACCAGAACTTGCAACGTACAGTCGCACAGGCGGCATTCTGAGGAGGACGATGTCAAGTGTAGCTAATGAATGTGGCGTGACCTCCAGGCCCTGCGGTGTCCTTAGACACCCTCGCAAAGTCGCCCTAGCACGGACATTCAGCTCGACTCAGGCAGATGACACGTCCTCTGCTGACACTCTCAGATAGTTAGTCATCTGTTCGCACTGTTCCCTGCCTGGAACAGAAATCCCATTTTTTCTTCCCTGCTGTATTTCCCTTCAGTTTGTACTACTCGCCCTTTATTTGCTTCCTCCAGGGAGCCTTCCCTGACTACTTAAATCCATACCACAGGCCCACGCGTCCTGAAATCCTCCATACTCGGCACAGTCCAAACGACAGGATTTCTACTACAGGGGAGGAAAGGAAGATTTTCCTTTCTCTCCCTCTAGGTTCTCAGCTGGGCCTCCTCGATGACAGCGGACAGACTAACAGGAGAGCATGCAGATTTAAGTTTTACAAGATTCAGAGGCCGTCATGAGGAAATGAGGGCCCATGGACACAGGCGAGCCTGAGCGTTAACGTCGCTCAGGTCGTGGAGCAACGTGACAGGACGCGGGCAGGAGGAGGGGCAGTCGGCTGGGGGACGCTTCGCAAGGCCCGTTCGCCCAGCCTCCTCCTGCTGTCCCTCTGTCCTACCGATGCGCCTTTTCTCGGAGCACAGAGAGGGACGGTCTCACGTGAGCATCAGGGAAGGAGGTCAGGGAGTCCTTCCGGAACCTTCCCTTTACAGATTATTCCAGCTTGAAATACTCAAACCCCAACGTGCTGCACTTGGGGGCAGTGTCCGGAAGGCCGTCACTACCCCGAATTTAAGCTCCCACGCGTGTGTC
>NW_011889403.1:56662-59410 GCF_000151845.1 Pteropus vampyrus
ATACTCAAACCCCAACGTGCTGCACTTGGGGGCAGTGTCCGGAAGGCCGTCACTACCCCGAATTTAAGCTCCCACGCGTGTGTCTGAATTCCCGCTCCGCTGAGTCAACGCAGGAGGAAAGCCGTCTCCCATTCACCCCTGGGACCAAGCACACGCCATGGGGTCACTGCTCCACGCAGCGATTTCCTCATAGTCACCTCCCCTGCCCCAAACGAGGCATGATTTAGCATTTAACTAGCACCACCCTAAAGTCTCAAACTAGCATTAGACGTTTGACGACCTTACGCTTCCTCCGTCTCTCCTGACGGCACAGCGGAACACGGCATCCGTCCTTCCCACCCGCCTGGCCTCGTCTGCTCCGCAGGCCTCCGTGTGTAACTCTGGGAACTGGTCCTTCTGAGTGACAGATACGTCCTCTGTATCTGTCCCTGTGCCCTGCTTGTCTCTGCCTCCTCGCCCTTGCAGACGCATGGTCTTTCCTTTCAAAGTGTCATGCCCTCGAAATCCTTTGCGTGTGAGTGTGTGTACAACTGTCGTTAATGTTATTTGTTAATGAATACTTATCGTGTGTACAATTGCCATTAGTATTTCCCTTTCTTGTTATGAATACCTTTGTGTGTGTATGTGCACATTTGCTATTAGTATTTCCTATTTATAACGAACACTTTGTGTGTGATGCGTGTACTATTATCATTAGTATTCTTTCCTATTTTGTGTGTTTACAATCGTCATTGTTATTTCTTCTTAGTTACGGAGACCTTTGTATGTATGTGTACACTTGTCACTAGTATTACCCATTTTGTAATGAATACCTTTGTGTGTGAATGTGTGTACGGTTGTCATCAGGATGGTCTACTTTATTATAAATAAATTTGTGTCTGTAGAAGTGTCATTAGTATTTCCGATTTGTTATGAATACCTTCGTGTGTGTGTGAGGGTACAACTCCAATAGTACTTCCTATTTGTACTAAAAAACCTTTAGTTGTGTGTGCACATTTATTATCAGTATTTTGTATTTAAAATGAGGCCTTGTGTGTGTGTGTGCGTGTGCACAAGGTCATGAGTATTTCTACGTTTTTGTTATGAATACTTGTGAGTTTCCGTACAGTTGTCTTTAGTGTTTATTTAATAATACCTTTACGTGTGTGTGCACTACAGTTATTAGTATTTCCTACTTTTTATGAATACCTTTTGTGTGTATAATTGACATTGTTTCCAGCTATTTTGTTATGAGTAATTTTGTGTGTCTCTGTGTTTAAAATGGTCATTGTATTTCCTGTTTTTGTTATAAATATCTGCGTGTGTGGACAACTGTCATTAGTATTGTCTTATAAAACCTTTTATGTTGGTACAATTGTCAACAGTATTTCCTATTATGTTTTCGATACTTGTGAATGTGTGTCTGTCATTATCACTTTTTATTTTGTAATGAATACTGTAGTGTGTGTGCTCACTATTGTCTTTGTATTTCCTTCAATTTTTTATGAATATCTTTTGTGTGTATACACTTTTTAATGTTTCCTCCTATCTGCCATGAATACATTTTCCTGTGTGTACAAATGTTATTAATATTTCCTATTTTGTAATTAACAAATTTGTGTTTATACAATTGACATATTTCTCTTATTTTGTTACAAATTTTTTTGTGTGGGTGTGTGATACCTGTTATTAGTATTACTTCCAATTTTGTTTTTAATACTTTTGACTTTAGTGTGTAGTTGTATATATGTACAACTGTCATTAGTATATCCTGTTATTTTGTAATGAAAACCTTTGTGTGTGTGTACTATTGTTATTAGTATTTCTTCTCATTTTGTAACAAATTCCTTGGTTTGTGTGTGTACAATTGTCATTCATATTTCATATTTTTAATGAACACCTCTGCGTGTGAAAATGTGAACGATCTCATCGGTACTTCCTAGTAATTACTTGTGTGTGTCGGTGCAATGGTCATTAGTATTTCATATTTTGTAATAAAAACTGTGACTGTGTTTGTATAATTCTCATTAGTTATTTACTATTTTGTCATAAATACATTTGTGTGGATGTGTATAATTGTCATTAGTATTTCCGGCTATTTTGTCATGAATACCTTTGGGTGAGAATGTGTGTACAATTGTCATTGGTAATTCTATTTTTCTGAGTACTTTGCATGTATGTGTATAATTGTAATTACTATTTCCTATTTTTAATAAATACCTTTGGTGCGTGTATGTACAACTGTAATTAGCATTTCCTATTTTGTAATATTTTCGTGTGTGTGTAAAATTGGCATTAGTATTTCCTTTTTAGTAATAAACACTTTTGCATGTGAACGTGTATAAAACTGTCATCAATACTTCCTATTTTGTTATAAGTAAATCTGTGTGTTATAATTGTCATTAGTATTTCTGATTTAATATGACTACCTTAGTGTATGTTTGTGTATAACTGCCATTAGCCTTTCTTTGTATTTGTAATAATATATTTGTGTGTGTAAATTTGTCAGAGTATTTCCTTTTTTGTAATGAACACTATTGCGTGTGAATAGTGTTCATTACAAAAATAGTGTGTAAAGGTCACTATTTCCTGTTTTGTTAGGAATATCTTACTGTGTTTGTGTGTGTTCATCTGTCATCAGTATGTCCTATTTTGATATGCAAACTGCTGTGTGTGTATGTACAACTGTCATTACTATTTCCTATTCGATAATGGATACCTATGTGCTCGTGTGTGTGTGTGTACATTGGTCATTAGCGTTTCTTATTT
>NW_011889403.1:59955-62506 GCF_000151845.1 Pteropus vampyrus
TTTGTAATGAATACCTTTGTGTGTGAATGTGTGTACGGTTGTCATCAGGATGGTCTACTTTATTATAAATAAATTTGTGTCTGTAGAAGTGTCATTAGGATTTCCGATTTGTTATGAATACCTTCGTGTGTGTGTGTGAGGGTACAACTCCGATAGTACTTCCTATTTGTACTAAAAACCCTTTAGTTGTGTGTGCACATTTATTATCAGTATTTTGTATTTAAAATGAGGCCTTGTGTGTGTGTGTGTGTGTGCGTGCACAAGGTCATGAGTATTTCTACGTTTTTGTTATGAATACTTGTGAGTTTCCGTACAGTTGTCTTTAGTGTTTAATGATACCTTTACGTGTGTGTACACTACAGTTATTAGTATTTCCTACTTTTTATGAATACCTTTTGTGTGTATAACTGACATTGTTTCCAGCTATTTTGTTATGAGTAATTTTGTGTGTCTCTTTGCGTAAAATGGTCATTGTATTTCCTGTTTTTGTTATAAATATCTGCGTGTGTGGACAACTGTCATTAGTATTGCCTTATAAAACCTTTTATGTTGGTACAATTGTCAACAGTATTTCCTATTATGTTATCGATACTTGTGAATGTGTGTTTGTCATTATCACTTTTTATTTTGTAATGAATACTGTAGTGTGTGTGCTCACTATTGGCTTTGTATTTCTTTCAATTTTTTATGAATATCTTTTGTGTGTATACACTTCTTTTTAATGTTTCCTCCTATCTGCCATGAATACATTTTCCTGTGTGTACAAATGTTATTAATTATTTCCTATTTTGTAATTAACACATTTGTGTTTATACAACTGACATTATATATTTCTTATTTTGTTACAAATATTTTTGTGTGGGTGTGTGTATACCTGTTATAGTATTACTTCCAATTTTGTATTTAATACTTTTGACTTTAGTGTGCAGTTGTGTATATGTACAACTGTCATTAGTGTATCCCGTTATTTTGTAATAAAAACCTTTGTGTGTGTGTACTATTGTTATTAGTATTTCTTCTCATTTTGTAACAAATTCCTTGGTTTGTGTGTGTACAATTGTCATTCATATTTCATATTTTTCATGAACACCTCTGCATGTGAAAATGTGAACGATCTCATCGGTACTTCCTATTAATTACTTGTGTGTGTGTCAGTGCAATGGTCATTAGTATTTCATATTTTGTAATAAAAACGGTGACTGTGTTTGTATAATTCTCATTAGTTATTTACTATTTTGTCATAAGTACATTTGTGTGGATGTGTATAATTGTCATAAGTATTTCTGGCTATTTTGTATAATTGCGTATAATTGTCATAAGTATTTCCGGCTATTTTGTCATGAATATCTTTGGGTGAGAATGTGTGTACATTTGCATTAGTATTTCCTCTAATCTGTCATAAATTCCTTTGTGTGCGAATGTGTGTACAATTGTCATTAGTAATTCTTTCTATTTTTCTGAGTACTTTGCATGTATATGTATAATCGTAATTAGTATTTCCTATTTTTAATAAATACCTTTGGTGCGTGTATGTACAACTGTAATTAGCATTTCCTCCTATTTTGTAATATTTTCGTGTGTGTGTAAAATTGGCATCAGTATTTCCTTTTTTGTAATAGACACTTTTGCATGTGAACGTGTATAAAACTGTCATCAATACTTCCTATTTTGTTACAAGTAAATCTGTGTGTTATAATTGTCATTAGTATTTCTGATTTAATATGAATACCTTAGTGTATGTTTGTGTATAACTGCCATTAGCCTTTCTTCGTATTTGTAATAATATATCTGTGTGTGTAAATTTGTCAGAGTATTTCCTTTTTTGTAATGAACACTATTGTGTGTGAATGTGTGTAAAGGTCACTATTTCCTGTTTTGTTAGGAATATCTTACTGTGTTTGTGTGTGTTCATCTGTCATCAGTATGTCCTATTTTGATATGCAAACTGCTGTGTGTGTATGTACAACTGTCATTACTATTTCCTATTCGATAATGGATACCTATGTGCTCGGGTGTGTGTGTGTACATTGGTCATTAGCGTTTCTTATTTTGTAATGAATCTTGTGTTAGTGTTTCTGTACAATCGTCATTAGTGTTCCCTCCTTGTAAATAATGAAACCTTAGTCTGTGTCTGTGCGTAGTGCTCGTATTAGTACTTCCTGTTTTGTTATACATCTTTCGTGTGTGTGGACAACTTTCATTAGTATTTCTTCCTATTTGGATATAAACACCTTTGTGTGTGTATTGATTGTCATGTTCCTATTTCATAATATATAACTTTCTGTGTGTGAGTGCGTGTACATTTGCCATTACTGTTTCTTCCTATTTTGTTATGAATTCCTGTAATTATGTAAAATCCTCATTTGTAATTCCTCCTGCTTTGTCTTGAGAACCTGTGTGTGTGTGTGTCAACAAGAGTAATTAGTATTTCCCCCTATTTTGTAATGAATACCTTGGTGTGTGTGTAAAATTGTCCTTAGTGCTTCCTAAATGTTACAAATACTTGTGTGTGTACGAGTGTCATTAGTAACTCCTATTTTGATTTAAATAA
>NW_011889403.1:63690-65783 GCF_000151845.1 Pteropus vampyrus
AACTGTCATTAGTACTTCCAGCTATTTTGTGATTACCTGTGTGTCTACAATTGTCATTAGTATTTCCCCTATTTTGTAATTAATCCGTGTGTGTGCACAATTCTCATTAATTTCCATTCTGTTATGAAACCTTTGTGTGAGTATATGTACAATGTACTGTTTCCTATTTGTACCGAACACCGTGTGTGTGTGCGCAGCGGCCGTTAGTATTTCCTTCTGTTATGTGATAGTAGCTTCGTGTGTGTGTTCGGCTGTCATTGGAATTTCATCACAGATTTTTTTATGAGTACTTGTGTGAGTGTGTACAACCGTCATTAGTATTTCCTCTTATTTTGTTATGAATACCTTTGTGAGTGTACCTGTGCCTACGTTTGTCACTTGTATTTTCTTTATTGTAATAAATATTTGTATGTCCTATTTTGCATTCAATGTCTGCGTGTGTGTGAAATTAGTATTGGTATTTCCTATTTTGTGATGATCACCTTTGCGTGCATGTGTGTACGACTGTCATTAATGTTTCCTCTGACTTTGTTATGAATACTTGTGTGTGTACACAGTTGTCGTTAGCATTTCCTCTACTGGGTAATGAACACCTTCGAGTGTATGTGCATATGCTTGTCAACAGTATTTATTTTGAAGTGAAGAACTCTGCGTGTATGTGTACATTTGTCACTAGTATTCCCTATTCTGTAATGAGTGCATCTGTGTGTGAGTGTGTACACTGTCATTCACATTTCCTATACTACTGTAAACACTTGTGTGTTTCTATATGATCGTCATCAGCATTCCCTATTTCATAATGAACACCTCTGTGTGTATTTGTGTGGACAACTGTCACTGGTATTTCTTCCTATTTGGTTATGAACACCTTTGTGTCTGTGTCGACTGTCATTTATACCAATTGTACACACACAGAAAGTAATATAGAACTTTCTGTGTGTGGTAAGTGTACATTCATCATTACTATTGCTTCCTATTTTGCTATGAATTCCTGTGTGTGTGTGTGTGTGTGTGTGTGTGTGTGTGTGTGTATAAAAGCATCATTTGTAATTCCTACTGTCTTGAGAACCTGCGTGCATGTGTGTTAACAACAGTAATCAGTATTCCCTCCTACTTTGTCATGAATACCTTTGTGTGCGTGGAAATTGTCATTAGTATTTCCTAAAGGTTACAAATATTTGCGTGTGAATGTGTAAAGTGTCATTAGCATTTCCTCCTGTTTTGTTTTAAATAAGTTTGTGGGTTTATGTATAATTTTCACTAGTGTTTCTATCTGACATGAACACCTCTGCGTGTATATAACTGTCCTCAGTATTTCCTATTTTGTAATGAATGCTATTTTTGTTTGTGCGTATACATGTGTAATTAGTATTTCCTATTTTGGCATAAATACCTTTGTGTGTGTGTATATACAATTGTCATTAGTCCTTCCTCCTATTCTGTTATGAATACTTTTGTGTGTGTGTGTGTGTGTACGATTTACTGTTTCCTATTTTGTGACAGTACCTTTGTGTGTGTGTGTTTAGTTGCAATTAGCACTTCCTCCGTTTTTATTATTTTGTGTGTGTTGAGCTGTCATAAGTATCCCTTTCTATTCTGTTATGAATACCTCTGTGTGTGTACAATTGGTATTAGCATTTCCTTAAGTGTAATGAAACCTGTGTGTGTGTGACGGTGCACCACACTGTCTTTAGTACTTCCTGTTTATAATGAATATCTGTGTGTTTGTAAAACTGCATCAGTATCCCTATTTGATGTGAATACCTTTGCGTGAGTGTGAGTACAACTGTCATGACTATTTCACGTTTTAATGAAAAGCTTTGTGCATATGTGTGTGCAATTGTCATTAGGATTTTCTTTGATTCGGTTATAAATACCCTCGTGTGTCTACGTGTGTGTAAAACAGTCCTCAGCATTTCCACTTATTGTTATGAATATGTGTGTGCACAGGTATCTGTCACTAGCCTGTCCCCTTGTTCTGTTATGAACACCTTTCACGTGTGTGTGTAGCAATGTCATTACCATTTCCTCTTATTTGGTTATAAATTACTGTGCGTGTGCGACCGTCGGTCTCATCCTCTTTTGTAACATAC
>NW_011889403.1:69248-71980 GCF_000151845.1 Pteropus vampyrus
AGAAGCTGGCTCCCCGACCTGCACAGTGAGGGTCTGGTAGGGAGGCTGCGGACACTGCTCCATCCACGTCGTCCCGAAACAACGTCCCCGCCAAAGCCGTGGTGACATGCCGATGTTTCCGATGGTGTCCTGTACCAGGAAGAACAGATTCTTGTTGAACTCGTGCAAATAACTGCATTTACACAAAAACAGGAACATACACTACACGTTTTCAGTGCTGGAAGATCGGCGGATCCTCGCGGTTCCAAAACGTACTCGTGGTGTCCTCCTGCACGAGGATCTGGTCCACCAAACTTCTGTTAAGTTACAAACGGCTTAAGAGGAAAAAAAAGATTGCTTATAATCTTGAAAACAAACGTTAAAAATAAAAAAAAATTTCAAACCAATGAGTCAAAAAATCACAACGGTTCTTGTCGGTTCTTCCGGCCTGGGCCAGTAACTCTTGTCCTGCTGGGTCTGGTGACCACCATGTCCGCAGCTCCCTAAGCGTCCAGGGGCGCGGCCGCAGCCACCCACTGCCACCGCACGGCCATCCCACTGGGTCACCATCCATGACAAATGACCTAAAATGGCCAGGGCTGTAGACAGATGAGGTTCATTTGACAAGGAGAATTATTTGTTTCTGTGGCACATAACTCACTGCATCTGTGAGGCTGTGGACGCTCAGCCAACCTCTGGTTTCCTGGGACTCTGGCCCAGGTTCCGGGGTGCCCGCAAACACGCGGGAATCGAAGTGCGACCCTCTGCCTCGGGGATGTTTACAGAGCGACCGTCCGGCACTCAGATGTGCACGTGGCCCCTGACCAGCCCGTCAGGGGTCGAGGGCACGAGCTTCGGGTCCTGGGTGAAGGGTCTGGGCGTCAAAGGCGAACCTGATCTCATGCACGCACGGGCAGCACAGGAATGTGCGCTCACACCGCACCGAATGCGGACGGCTCCGAGGACTCACCTGTGCCGCTAGGTCAACGGCCAAGCATCCTCGCCTGCCGAACGGGACTCGACCCGGGAAACCTGGAGCACGTGCGAGTTAGTCCCTATAACTCTGGGAATCTAAGAAGATTTCATTTCTATCTGTGCTTCTTTCTCCCTAAGCCAGTTAGGCTGGGACTCCTTTAAGGGATTTTATAAATTAATCAGGTAATAACATCAAGAAGTAGGGAAATTACATGTCTATCATCTACACATACGTACATGTGTTTGCATACGTGTACACATATGCATACACACACAGATTCAGAAAGACAGCTTATGGTTTCCGCTTTACCTATTTATGTTTATGAGTAGCTTCAGGTGTACAGCACAACGGTTAGGCATTTATATAACTTATGAAGTGACTTCGCCAGTGAGTCTAGTACCCCGTGCTCCACACAGAGCCATCACAATATTGACTGTGGTCCCTGCGCTGTGCTCCACACCCCCGTGACTGTTCTGTAACTGCTAATCGGTACTTCTTCACCCCGTTATCTTTTTCACCCTGTCCCCAACGCCCTCTCCTCTGCAATCACGTTTGTTCTCTGTATCTGTGGCTGTTTGTTTGTTCATTTCTTTCATTCCTTAGATTCCACGTGTAAGTGAAATCGTACGGCATTTGTCTTCCTCTGTCTGACTCATTTCACTCAGCCTAATACCCTCTAGGTCCATTCATGTCGTTGCACTTCTGGGTGTTTATCCAAAGAATGCCAAAACACTAATTCGTAAGTGTATGCACGCTACGCTCACAACAGCACTATTTACAATAGCCAAGTTATGGAAGCCACCTGAGAGCCCACGAACACACGACTGGACAAAGAAGTTACGCTTCAGACACACGACACCATGGTACTCGGCCATAACAAAAGGAAGTGCTAAGGTTTTCACATTTAAAAAATTAGCCACGAGTCAGGCATAAATGCAATAATACAACATTCGCTAGTTTCTATGAGTTCTCTTTTTGCTTTCTTTTCCGTTTATTCTATTGGGAATGTGTTTATGGCAGAAAAATAAACTTAACAGTTCTCTGTTCAACATGAAGCCTGGCACTCTTTACTGATGTTTATGGAGAATTTTAAGATTCTCTCTGCTCTGACGCATAATCTTAAGGAGGCTGAGCATTTTAGGCAAGAAACCGGCGTGACATGGAGCAGCAGTCTGGACATGTCCCAAGCCGCATCTGAGTGGGTAAAACATCCAGCCTGTTTGTGATTCATTTTGGGGGAGCTGCTTTCGGGGGTCTGTGAGTCCTGGGGCAGGGGGCCTACAGTTCTAGTGACTCTGGGAAATTGAGGAGCTGCGGTCAGAAAGAAAGTTCTAGCAGGAGCAAACAGAGGGGCGGAGGAGGTAAGAAGGAAACGTGACTGTCCAAGGCTGAAGGGGGGCTCGGAGGTGGTGGACGGGGGTAGGGGGATGTGGTGACAGGAAGGCAGAGGCCTCAGGAGTCAGTCCCCAGAGCAGCCGATGATGTCCCAAACTGCCCTTGGTACACTACACCCACCAAGAAAAGAAACAGAGATGGTGAGTGACGTGGTGACATGCTGGCACGTGGAGTTTGAGACAAGAAGCTCCCACTGGAGGCTGCACAAATAGCCAACAGCCACTATCAGGGAGACAAAAAGTGACAAGCACTGCTGAGGACATGGAGAAATTGGAACCTGTGGGCGGGAAGGCAAGGCCCAGCCGCTGAAAAACAGCAAGGAGTTTCCTAAAAACAAAGAAACAAACAAGCAAACAAACAGCACTACCATATGACCCGGAAA
>NW_011889403.1:73895-75238 GCF_000151845.1 Pteropus vampyrus
GCTCCTTTCAGAAACCTGGATTTCACGCCTCAGTTTTGGGTGTCGTCAATTTCAATATGCACATCTTGCATTTTCCATCCTAGAGAGAAAAAAAAAACATAATTAAGGGCTTCTCAGGAAGCACATTGCCATTGCACATAAACTCATAACCTGGGCCCGAAAATCTTCCTTTGGCATTTTCTGGTGAGATCACCAGCATGAAGCTTCAAGAACTGGTGGCGGCATCTTGGAGAGAAGTCTTGAGATAAAGAAGCCGTGTTTTTTAGTCAGAAGAGCCACACCACCCTCTCCGGTGGTGACACGCAGGGAGGTAGTCATGGGACATTATGGGCATCGATAACGCAGGCTGAACCTGACTCTGAAGAAGTGCATGCAGACTGTGAGATACTTATGGAAACCTAACTAGTCTGTTTCGTTTTTATGTAAATAGGAGATATTTCTGTATAATTTGCAAAAGGGCTCTTTCGATAAGCACCAACTAAGGATTACGACTATTATGCCACAGTGCGGTTGGACACTTTTCTTTCATTAAGGTGCATCCCAAACAGGTGGTTCTGTGACCTGGTGGCACACGCTGAGTCCCATCCACCTGGGACCAAAGCAGCGGCCAACTCTGACTGAGCCCTATTGGTATCACAGCTGCAAGGTTTTGTCTCTCCTTCTGTGGGTTTTATTAGAATTAGTTTCACCCAAACACTATTAACCAAAAAGCCTCAAGCCTGGTGTACAGAAATCTTTCAGTCAAGGCTTCAATCAGAAAACTGTTGGGAAGTGAATTTTTAATACATAGAAAATTCTAAAGAACTTCCACCTGAAACACTAGCATGCCTTTTATGAATTTTAGAATCCTTTTATGAAGGCGTGAAGCAGGTAATTATTCTAGTAAAGCTTCAAATACCAAAAACCTATTCCTGGGCCACTCACTCAGTGATCCGGTAAAGCTTGAACTGACAGATAATTGGGTCTGAGCTACCATGTCAGCTCCATCCGCATTTAAAAATCGTACCATGTCTGATCATCAAAAACATATGTTTTATGTCAAAACCGTTCCGGACTGTGCCGTAGAACATAATGCTAAAGCTGTGGTCGCGAGAAGTGTCACCCTGTGTCCTAACTCACGTCGCTGTCCACTGTTTTCCAGGTACTGTGCACAGTTGTCTAAATCCACTTCTCTTGGTGTTTCCGGTCTCTGAGAGCAGGTGTCTATCCAGGGGTAAGTCAGACGGCATGCTGTCACCTGCAAGTGGAATCTAAGAAAAGTCAAACTCGTGGAACCGTGGAAGGGGATGGCGTCCTGGGGGCTGAGAAGTGGGGGCGGGGGCGCTGGCCAATGGTCGGACCTG
>NW_011889403.1:76468-78347 GCF_000151845.1 Pteropus vampyrus
ATCTAAGAAAAGTCAAACTCGTGGAACCGTGGAAGGGGATGGCGTCCTGGGGGCTGAGAAGTGGGGGCGGGGGCGCTGGCCAATGGTCGGACCTGTGAGAGGACGAAGAATGGCTCCTGAACATGTGACGCACAGCACGTCGTCGGGGTTAACGATGCCGCGTTATAAGCTTAAAAGCCGCTAAGAAACGAGATCTTAAATATGCTCGCACGCGCGCACACACGCACACAGCCCGGGAATTATGGGATACAGCGGGGCTGTTGGCCAGCGCTATGGGGATAATCTCGTCACGATGTCTGAGCCTGTCACCGACGCCTTGTGCACCCTAACCTGACCGACGCGGCGTTTCAGTGAGATCACAAGAAAAACCAGGGTTCATTTTGGAACCCCACAAGAAGCCAGTCTGGGCCTGAGCTTAGAATACACGGTCCCCTGCTGCCACTTAAGGCGAGGTGGGCGCCAGGCGGCAGGCACGTGCGCCACGTGCCCTGGCACCAGCCCAGACTCCGGGCTGACTGCGAGAGTTCTCATCGGGGCCTGTGTCTGCCCCCCTCCAGTTTAACTAAGGGTGCGCCCAGAGTTCTGTGACCCTTTTCACCCAACGAGGACTCCCCTCCTCCCAGTGGGACAAGGCGTGGACTTTTAACAAGTGGACATTTTCTCCACTCGAGGCTGTGGGTGGCAACGCCGCTTCTGCTACCAACATCTTGAGTCTGCGTCCTCGAAAAGCCCAGTCTGTGTTCTTTTCTTAGGGGATTCTGGCTGTCCATCCCGTGAGCCCTGTACGAGGCAGTCCCCTCAAGTTTAGAGTCTACCAGAGGACATTCTTGCCTACAGTTTAATGCCAGCCAGACAGAACCTGTTGTAACATGTGGACTGACACTCAAGGCCAAGGCCAAAGTCGGAGTCCACGTAAGGCCTCGCTGTGGCCGCGGAGCGCTCTGCTGCGGCATGGGGGTCGTGCAGGGGACAGAGGAGGAGGAAAGGCAGAGAAAGGCCTTGTAAAGGGCCAGTGACCGTGCCAAGAGTTCTGGAATGACAATGACACATAATGCTTACAAGCAAGTGTGATGGGCTCTACCTGCATCGCGTCCTATCTCGGTCCTGCCACTTCGGGCTGGCAGCCAGACACGAGATGCGGCCCCGTGAGGCTCGGTGCTTATCTAACGTGTGGAAGAGGACGTCCCGTCGGGACTGTATTGACGATGAAGGATCAGCACCTGGGGGGTGTAACTAAACTCATCCGCTGAGCTCGTTTTCGCTGTGGGACCCTGCGCCAAGCCGCTGTCACAGACCACCACGTGCAGGCCATGGCTTAGTGTGGGCATCGCGCGAGGCCCCACAAGGAAGTGACCCACAGGCACGACAGAGGAGGAGGGACAATGCCCGCGTGACTGCTACCCGCACGGGCCTCGACAGGAACCCCAATGACCTTCAAGGCAGCAGAGAAAAGCTACCCAGTGAGGAGGCACAGTGGACGCCACGTGGATGCTGGTCCAGGAGGACACCCTTCAACTTCCCGAGGGTCCCCCCGTGCTGGCCCCGGGGTTCTGTCACGCCTGTCCACGAGCGCGGCGGGGGCTGATTCACACCTTGCTACTTAGAACGTGGCCATGCGACACCTGGACAGCCGTCTCGGAGCGGCAGTGCACAGCGGCAGTGCACAGCAACAGCCCCCCACCCCGGTCACCTGCACCCCTGTGCTTCGGGCGGGGCTGGCCCAGCGCTGCAGAGACCTGAGACACACAGAGAGCAGCGACACGGCCACTATACGCAACGTGGTTAAGTTATCCCAAAACTATGTGCGAGGGGACGGACTTTACAAACATGAAAGTGATTCTGAGTCCGCCCAGAAAAGCGAGGCAAGGATCATCGTGCC
>NW_011889403.1:81417-85372 GCF_000151845.1 Pteropus vampyrus
CTGTCTGTCAAGGCCCTTGCGAGCCTGCGCCAGGCGATCTAACCTACATAAGGTCCTCACCGTTTAGTGCCTGAAATTACAGTACGTCCTCCAGAATCTTTGGGACAACAAATCCCCGTAAGCAGATTGTGACACCTACTACACCACCAGGGTTCTACGTATAATCACTGTCCCTACCATGACTGTGCAGTCACATAAACACAGAAGCATCCACATGTGCACACGCGCACGCACACACACTCACAATAAGCCACTAGGAACTTTTGAGCAGGGCACTGACATGTTTAAAAAAGAACAGTAAGACTGTGACACGTCACCCTGAAAGGTAAACTCGAGGGACCTGGGATAGGTGCGTATCGTCTGCGCCCGTGACCTCTACGTTCGTAAAACGAAACGAAAATTGATGAAGCAAAAGATGTCTTTCTATAGCCCTAAGTAACTTGCTCAAATGTTACGTAATAAGCACGCAAACCAGAAAACGTTTCTAAATACGATTCCTGGTTTTTTCCTAATTATGCTCTGCATGCTCCTTCTGTTTCTTACACTTTCTACACCTTTACAAAAAATTGAAGGAATTACGACTAACTTTCCAGAAACAAACGAAAGAAGACACACATTACATCCTGTGTGGTCTGGGAAACGCTTTAGAGAGAACAGAAGTTAGGTTCTTGCAGACCACTGAGTCATCCTAATCACGCCGACAACCAGATCTAAAGGGTATCGACGCAGAGGCTTCGGGAGCACCTCAGTGAGGAGCGACCAGCCTGGAGAGCGGGAGCAGCGTTGGGGTCCTGGAGCAGGGACGGCTACGACTAAGCAGTAGGACACACAGCTGTCACTGTCGGTTTGGGGGAGAGGAAGGCATACAGGGGAGCGAGCAGACATAAGGGGCACAGGGGGCGTTATCCTTTGCCGACTAGCTGGACAGCGTGGACACAGCCCATTCAGGGAGAGGTACATGCGCGGGAAGTTCTCAATTTTAAATTCAGCTCATGAAAACTTACTCGGAAGTGCAAAGGGTCCCTTTTGCAGTGGCTGTAAATACATCCGTATTTACTTTAAAATTCTGCTGGATCAAAAATCACGTGAAACAGTTATATTAAATAAACCCGTCGTGTGTGATTCATGGTTATTTAAAATACAACATGGGGCGCACAGCGAAGTCCCCTCCCCATTCTGATGCCCACCGGGTGTATTATGGTGGGGAATTATAGAAATACTAAAACGGGAAACGTTTACTAAAATCCGAATTTCATATTAAAAGTGACGTTCTTACAAAAAAAAAAGATACTAAATGTCTTTATAATTGGTAAGTGTTTGAAAATTTACTAAGAATATAAATAGATTAAAACGGAATTAAAAGTCATAGATACTAAAGTGAAGGACTTGGGTTTCACAGGATGTTTGATGAGTATGAACATGAATTTGTGAACACAGATATATTTTGGGCCAGAATTCAAAAGGTGGAACAAGCTGCCCTCACAGCTCCTTTTCCAGGTAAGAAGCAATATGCAGGCTACACCCTGCGTGCAGTTCCGCTGAACGGAACGCAGCTCAAACAACGTGGGAGACGCTGAAAGGAGATCGGCACGGGGACGGGGAGGCTGTGCCGTGCCGCCGGCTTAACGGGAGTTTGCTTTGCTTTGCTTTGCTCTGCTCTCCTCTCCCTTGTGCTTCTCCCAGACTGAATTGAACACATTCGGAAAACCCAGCAGTGAGCCCTGTGGCTCCAGTCTGAGGGCTGAAACGTGGAACCCCTCACGCTGCGAGGGTGCAGAATCCCACCCCGCTTCTTTGCTCTAATCTCTCCTTCCCAAATGAGGGGGCCGCCCCGTCGTCATGGTGACGGTGGCAGCCAGGGGAGCTCTCAAGAACAAAAACTCAGAGGGGAATTTTCTTCTCCTCGGGGCGGAGCTGCGGTTCCAGGGGGGCCGACCCCCATTCCCTTCTCTCTCTCTCTCTCTCTCTGTCCTCCACTCACTCTCCCCACCCCCCACATGGTCGAAGCACGGCCAGGGGGCTGAAAAGTGGAGCCGACTGGACGCAGGAAGTCCTGGGGGTCGTGGACAGAGCATCTGAGAATAGGAAGCAGTTTATGGATCCAGCCCCCACCTCCTCGCCCTGACTGCGTGTGGCTCTCACTCCGATAAGCACAGCAACGCCTGGCCGGCTCGGGCTCCCCCATGATATCCGGTGCTGGAAATGCAGAGTAAATATTTTTGGATTTACAGGCCAAGCTGTCTCAAAACTACTGAACTTTGCCATTGCGGCGCGAAAGCACCAACAGATAATTAAATGAATGTGCATGGCTTCCCCGGTCAAATTTTACTTACCAAAACAGATTAGGGGCAGGAATCACGCCTCGAGCCATAAATCAGCAGGACTACATGATGATGTTTATCCCAGCACATGGGCAAATAACACGGTCTCTGCAGAGAGAAGAAAGAACAGTTTTTCGTGCTCACTCCACTACCAATTGCTGCTTTAAAACCGTAAATGTATTTCACCTTCTATGCCCCTCGTATGTACAATGATTAAGTTCACAGAACAAACTCCACATGTATTTTCTGAGTTTTGATTTCAGAACCATACCTGGCACAAAACAGCCTATAAGTACTAGCTTAAATTAATATCATCTTTATAGATGACGTAAGATATTTAAGCACATACAAAGAAACAAATGTACTAATGCACACTAATGATTTTGTAAGCATATGTAAAAAAAGACACCAGAGTCTTAATGATGGTAGTACACTGTAATGACCAATTTCTGGTTCCAGGGTATAAGGTTGAATTCCCTTGATTGTAAACGATAATATTAATACAATCTTTTCTTTTCTTTTTCTGTTTTTTTCTTTCCTTTTTCTAACTGACAAAAAATATACTTTGCTTGACTAAACGTCAGTCAGGTTCCTGAACCTTCCCCAAGTCCTATCTGTGCACTTCTTCTTCATAAAATCTCATTTTAGCAAGAAATCTGCTAAGTCACTTAACCTGGCACCTCCCACCACGGACAGCTGATCATCCTCAGTATCTAATTGGGTTGCTCAGCTCCCACCTACCCAATTTGTGTCTGATGAGCCCAGCCTGCCTCCAACAAGAATCCTGCTAGGTGGATTTAGCAAGACCCCCTCCGACCCCTGACATTTCCTCTTAGTTATTTTCTATCTACTGACGCCCACCCCCACTCCTTGACTACATGTTGTTTTTGGGGTTGCACCTAACCGCCCTCCCCTATGGTAAAATCCCATTATAGTGGTTCCTATACTTACGGTGATGGTCCTGAACAACGGCTGCCTTCCCATCTTTGACAAGTGTGATTTGTTTTTTTTTTCTTTAACATTACCAGTGGCTTATATTCCTCTTTTAAAAAAGCCCAATAGCACAGTGAAAATAGGAAAAATGTATACAAAGTCATACATAGAACAAAAGAATCACCTAATTAAGCATAGTAAACCGCAGTGTTTTCACATTGGGATTCTCTTTCCCTTACCTTCTCTAATATTACTTAAACATTTCATCATAAAGCACAAAATGGAAGTAAAAATCAAAATAATTAACGACCAAAAGGAAACATACATGGCAGTTGAGGTTGTATAGTACAATGTCATTTACCACGAGCAAGGAGCTGATTAAGCTGCAGGGTCAGACGTGACCTTCCTTGGTCAAATCTGGCCCTTTACAGGAAAAAAAGAAAAAAAAATGTCGACCTCTGAATTAAAGTTTGTGGAACTGTTTTTTAAGAAAAAAGAAGAGGCCAGATCTGCAAGAATAACGTAGGTGAACCAGAGGCACTAACAGTTAGTTAAAAAAATAACGTCTTGGGGACTGAGCAGCTGGAAGGTGAAATCTCGGGTAAAGGAGTAAGATACACCAGAATACACAGAAAAGTGAGGTCCCAGCGGCGGTGTGAAAGGTTGTAAACGTTATTTTAACCCCACACGATTAATAATAA
>NW_011889403.1:86709-87732 GCF_000151845.1 Pteropus vampyrus
CACCGTTCGTGGTCTGACGCGGGCGAGAAACGGTTGCACCCTGAAATCGCTAAATGGTTCCGTGGCCATTCTGATTGTCTCTCATTTCCACCCCCTGCACTCTGCCTTTGCGGATTCTGGCTCTCGACCCCATTAATCTCCTTCAAATTTACTAGACTCCCAAATTCTCATTTCACGGTCACGCCAGCTGTGTTCCCTGTAAGCAGATCACGACGAAACGAAAAACTATAATATCCAAACACAGTAACTTGGAATAAAATCCCACAAAAAGCTAGCCCAGGCACGTATTTCCAGTTTTCTTCACGTGTACTGAAATTGCCACTTTCCACGTGGTATCTCAAGTCTTTTGACTTCTATATGTTCGCTGGTCCCTACCTGAATGCAAGGTCGTCTTTTGTCTTCCCTAGCTCTACTTTATATGGCTTTCCGATGCTTGCTCTTTGTGTATTGAATCACACGCTGCTTCCTCCAGGACACTTTTCATGACCATTTAAATTCAGGCTGCATGCCAGCACCTCTCGGGGATTGCAACAGAATAGACATTCTTGCGCACCTAGTCTGATTTCACTAACGATTCAAATCTCATGACTGAGGATGTCTCAAGGAGAAACTATCTTTCTTGTTCATTTGTCCAAATTTCACATGTAGCAAACTACACGCCATGTGGTTGCTATTCAGTTTTTTTTAGTTTTCAAAAATGAATGGGTCAAACTCAATTGTCTTCATATGTACCAACAATGAATAACTGGATACAGACGTTAAAAATATATTTTACAATAGTATCTAAAATATGATATACTCAGGGATAAACTACCAAGTGGCCCAACAGAAATTTTGGGGGTGATGAACGATGTGCTACGTCTTAATTACAGTGGTAGCTACATCCCTGGATGCATTTGTTGAAATACCTTGAACCATCTACTAGAAGAGGATGGATTTCACCTTAATAAACCCAACTTACAAATAAATGGGTTCCTGCATCAATTTCCTTATTTTTTGTCCTTCCTTCTTTGAATTAGTAGT
>NW_011889403.1:89499-89916 GCF_000151845.1 Pteropus vampyrus
TCACAGCCACGTCCCCAGGTCTGTCATCAGCTCTTTACCAAAAGCCGCATTTTAGGCCTCTGTAAGGCTGGAAACAGCACTTGGGGTGTGGTACCACCTTCCTTATCGTCTGTGTGGGAGCCCAGAGCGCCCCCCACATGCAGAAGAAGAGGAGGGGTGGCAGGCACCGCGCATGGCTTCACTTGACATCTGTCCTGCGTCGGCGAACAGCCCTCCAGGCCTGGTGACGGGAAGGGGGCGGTGACACCAGCTCGCATGCACACAGGGTGGCCCTGGGCACTGTCACCCCACTGACATGGGCCACAGAATTAGGGACAGCGCTGAAGAAAAAGGCAAGGGCACAAGGAAGTCATCTGAACTTGGCCCTTGGCCCTTTCATCCTCCTGACCTCAAAATGGCGGAGGTCCTTCCATGTCA
>NW_011889403.1:89966-91228 GCF_000151845.1 Pteropus vampyrus
GAAGAAAAAGGCAAGGGCACAAGGAAGTCATCTGAACTTGGCCCTTGGCCCTTTCATCCTCCTGACCTCAAAATGGCGGAGGTCCTTCCATGTCACGGCCCACGGGTGAGGGCTGCCCACTACGGCGGGCACTCAGAGGGACCCTAACCTGCCTTTCAGTGACTTCCTGTTACGTGTGGCTGATCCACTTGCGATTATGAAGCAGTTCGAGTAGTTTTCTATTTCTAAGAGCAAAAGAAAATTATCATCAAAAGAAAGAGAGACCAGTCCGGCTCATCATCTCTGTCTGTCTTTTTAAAACCCTCCAGTTTCTTCCTCTACATGGGAGAATCGCCTTGCCCCGAAAATGCCACATTTTATGCAGTTCGTATGGAGCACAGGGCTGCTCTTCCCTCGCAGTAAAATGAGGGTTAGTGGTCTAACAGAGTGAAGGTGAGGGGTCGCTTTCTGACTGAGCTCTGCCCTTCGCCTTCCGTGTGGAGCTTTGGGCCCCAGAGCCCGGGGCTGCAGACTCGCACTTGGGAGTAAAAATACCCGCAAAGCAATGATGCTTTTGCCCTGCTGGTTGCTCACACCTCATCACTACAAGGAACAGTTCATTACATCGAGGATTTCATTACTCGCATAGCGGACGACGCCGAGTCTCAGAAACACACCCTGTCAGGCTGCGGCCTTGAACTGTGTCTCCCCCGGTCTTGCTTTTGCGTCAGGCTGCGGCCTTGAACTGTGTCTCCTCCGGTCCTGCTGGTTTCTTGGGAGGAAATGCCGCTCAGTAAAGACCGAGGGGTCCAACCTTCACTGTCCAGGACGCACGGCAGCCTGTCCACAGACAGGCGTCGAAGCCTCCGCCTGAAATAGTGGACGCCAATGAATCAGCTAAATGCCACAAAGGTGGATAAATGCCACTTCTGGAAAACACTAAAACGGGAAAAATGCAACGTCTGCCTCCCTTTCGGGGGCAAAAAAAATTCCCATTCATTTTAGTAAAAAGAGATGTTTGACAAGATCATCACTGCAAAGCTCGTTTAAACAAAGATGATAAATGCATTCTGAGAAAGGAATGGGAAGTATGCACGACACAAAAGTAGTGGCCTGGCTGTAGGGGACATTTATGTGACTTGAAATAGGAGAATTTACACGCAAGTTAAAGACGCTGCAGCCCGACAAAAAGCAAGAGCGAAGCCCGCAGGGCGACGCCCGAGCGGCCGCGCACGGCGTGTCCTTCGCACGCTCGGTGGGGACCGAGCCCGGGGGGTGGGGAC
>NW_011889403.1:92708-93694 GCF_000151845.1 Pteropus vampyrus
GCCCGCCGACCCCGAGCTCCTCACGTGTCCCCACGGGCCGCGCTGCGCGTCCCCTCCCCTCCCCGAGTCCTGTCGCCGGGCGCCCGAGCGCAGCTCTGCAGCCACACGTCAGTCTCCCAGGTTCTCCGAGACCTGGGACACGTCACCCGTGCCACCCCTCTGTGACCCCTCACGTGCTGGACACGGGGCGACACACGGTTCTCTTATTGGGGCTCACGGGCAAATGCGGTGACTTCGGTCTCTGCACGCCTGCCCTCCGGTCGTGTCGCCCTCCCGTCATCCCCGATTTCTGCCAATGCGAACGGGGTTGGAACCCGAAGGTGTCTTCTCCCCTGCCCCCCGCGGTCCTGCCCCCCGGGGGGCTGACCAGCCGCTCCGCAAACCTCGTCCGTGTTAAATTGCACAAAACAATGAATGGCTGTCTCATTGTCTTCACCTACATTCCTGCCTACTTCCCAAAAAACCGCAACTTCCACTGAATCCGGAGAGGATTTTAACTTGAAGTTTAACACGTTTCGTTTCTTCCCTTCTGATCTCAGGGCAGGATGTGAACCCCGACTTCCACCTCAGCCTCTTTCCAGCCTCCCCATTGCAAACCACGATTTGAAGTCCCCCTAACGGACCAGGATGCTTCTCTTCCCCTCTGCACCTGCTCTTTCTTCTGGGAAATTTGCATTGTGACATCAAGTAAGATCTTGGTCACCGAGAGTCAGCTCTGTCACGATAGCTCCAATAAATATTTCCAACGCCTTATCACTACTATATGTTACCAACTTTAGAGCTTATTTATTTCTTCAGAGTCTGTCGCAATCCCTGTTAGTCTGGTGGCACCCATCCCGTGCTTTTATTAACCTGGCCTGAAAGAAAGTGACAAGAGAACAAACCGTGCACGGACAGGGGACAGAGGTGAGGACGACAGATTTCTCAGTAGAAACAAGACAAGCAAGATGACAGTGTACGGATATTGTTAAAATACTAAAAGCCGA
>NW_011889403.1:93744-96514 GCF_000151845.1 Pteropus vampyrus
GCTGACGACAAGGACTGTTCGGTTTCAGGCAGAAGGGACACAACACCCACTGGAGATCCACGTCTACACGGGCGAGGGGAGAACACGGGGCCTGGAACTTCACGGGCAAGTACAGAAGATACATTGCCTTATTTAAATGTTAGCACATAATGTACCGTTTAGACTAATTATAAGGTCCCGTGGGGTTGCTCGCATAAATGTCAACTATATTACAACAATTTCGCAAGGTTTTAAAGAGCAAAGTGGAACGATACGGTTTTAAGGCTTTTACGCAGTACACGAAGTGGTAGAGTATCATGTGCAGGTAAACTTGAAAAGTTAAAAATGTAGGCGATAACCCCGAAATCAACCACGGTACCAATAAAAAGTTACGGACGATAAGCCGCTAAAGGAGACAAAAATGGAAGCATTATGTAACATATTATTCCAAACAAGGCAGAAAAGAGGACCAAAAAATATGTGTAACAAGTGGAAAAATGATTTAAATTTAAACTAAGGATAATTTTCAATGTCAAGGGTCTAAACACGGAAACTCAAAAACAGATCGTCAGCTTGGACTTAAAAGTAAGAGCTGGCGATCTGCTGCCTGCAGAAACGTAGTTTAAATATCGAGGTACAAATAGGGGAAAAGTAAAAAGATTAAAAAAAATACACAATTCTATCAAAAATCAGAAGGAAGCTTTAACGGCCATATTAATATCATTCAAGGTAAATTTTACACTAAAAATAATATCGGGGATAAAGGTGGCTATTTCATAATACTATATGTCAATTTATCAAGAATACATAGTAATCCTAATCCTTTACGTACCAAATAACAAATCTTCAAAATGCATGCCAACTAGAAAAAACCATTAGGACCTCAAGGAGAAATAGACAAATCCAAATTTAGACTTGGAAATTCTAATACCCCTCAATATTTGCTAGAACAAACAGAGAAAAAAATACCGGTAAAGATATACACTATTTGAACACTATCAACGAATGATCTAGTTGACATTTATACATTTATATGCTTCATCCAACAGCAGAAAAATATATATTCATTTTAAGCGCACATGGAACATTTACCACCATAGACCATATTCTGGGACAAAATAAATCTAAATAACTTTAGAAAGATTCAAGGCATACAAACTCTAATGTCCACTGTGGATCAAATCTATCAGAAAAGTAGGAACAGCCCTAAGCCCAAATAATGTCCTCAACTTGATAAAGAACACTTATTATAAAACCTACAACTGATGTACTTAATTGTATAAGACTGATGTTTCTTCTTTAGGCTTGAAACAAGGCAAAGGCGTCCACACTCAACAATTCTTCAGCATAAGCTCTAGGTGCTTTAGCTAAAGCAGTTGAGCAAAGAGAACTTAAACAAAACTCACACAGGCAGGAAAAGAAGAAACGAAAGTATTTTGCAGATGGTGTGCCTCATCTCTCGCTCCACAAGAAAATGCTAAGCCCCCGTGCTAAACACACAACTCGACCTGCAGGCACGGGGGTGGCGCAGGTATGTCCGCCTACAGGACATACGGTGCACATAGATGCCACCTGTCCAGAGATGTCACAGTAGTCCCCACCGCCATCCTCATCTCTTGTCCCAGAATTGGAGGAATATAAAAGCCTGTGTATTGAGGATGGAGGGAAGGAAAGTGGGAACGAGGTCAAGACTAACAGGACGTTCCTGAGCTTTCCTCACAGTCCACGTGAGGAAAGCTTCCCAGAACTGGAAGTTCGATGTGATAAAAATAAATACTGATCGTATCTATAAGAAACTAAAGTAAGGTTTTTCTTTAACACCAGAATTTCTTAAAGCAGGGTCAGTTAGGGTCCACTGCATCTGGGCGCAGCTTACACAAACCCCCACACACAAGCTTCCCAGAGCGCCTTGCTCAGTGTTTGTCCCTAAACAGCATCTTTGTGCTTTGCTTTCTCTTGCCCTATTTTCTGGTTTACTGGCGCTCCGTGATCTGTCCACCAAATGTGTCACTCCCTAAGAAACTTCATGAAAACAGTGTGAAAGGTTTAGCTAAAGGTGACTGACGGTATCGACAGAGCCGCTAAAATGAGAGAATTATGTACTCTAACTTGAAAATGAGATGCCCACTTTTTCAATATGAAAAATGCTTCTTATATTGTCACATGGAACATCGCTCATGTACATAGCTGGAAATAATACGACTTGGAGAAGGATTTGCGATTAGGTATTAAGGCTACGGAGATGCACATACTTTTACCTGGGCCTTAAAATTTTATAAATATATATAAAATAGGCCTCTAGCACAGATAAATGTACAGGATATGTGTATTTTGGCCGTAAGAGGAAAACGTACTAAATACTAGATATACCTATCAGAGAATAATGGTTGATTGCGTAAACTGACTATGGCGTATTTTTACAACAGATTACTATGCAAACATTTGAGACTCGATTAATTAATTACTCAATTTTTAATATACCCAGAGCACAGGCGGGCAGGACAACGAGAAGGCGTTTATGCTTCTCGGCGGCGAAGAGAGTGGTGGCGTGGAGAGAATGAAGGAGCCAGCATTTGACGATGTCACAGAACACCTACGTAACCTTCCTCCAGTGGGTCGCACGACCTGCCTGACACTCAGTGTCCTCACCTGTGAAGCGGGTATAACAGTAATACGACCAGGTATTTTTGTGAGTAATAATGTTCCGACTAAATAAAAGGACACTGACAACGTATGTGGCGATCCCACGATACAGAACATCTAGCTGAAAAGAAAACGATGATCATTTTAT
>NW_011889403.1:96564-97973 GCF_000151845.1 Pteropus vampyrus
GTATTAAGGCTACGGAGATGCACATACTTTTACCTGGGCCTTAAAATTTTATAAATATATATAAAATAGGCCTCTAGCACAGATAAATGTACAGGATATGTGTATTCTGGCCGTAAGAGGAAAACGTACTAAATACTAGATATACCTATCAGAGAATAATGGTTGATTGCGTAAACTGACTATGGCGTATTTTTACAACAGATTACTATGCAAACATTTGAGACTCGATTAATTAATTACTCAATTTTTAATATACCCAGAGCACAGGCGGGCAGGACAACGAGAAGGCGTTTATGCTTCTCGGCGGCGAAGAGAGTGGTGGCGTGGAGAGAATGAAGGTGCCAGCATTTGACGATGTCACAGAACACCTACGTAACCTTCCTCCAGTGGGTCGCATGACCTGCCTGACACTCAGTGTCCTCACCTGTGAAGCGGGTATAACAGTAATACGACCAGGTATTTTTGTGAGTAATAATGTTCCGACTAAATAAAAGGACACTGACAACGTATGTGGCGATCCCACGATACAGAACATCTAGCTGAAAAGAAAACGATGATCATTTTATGGTTTTACGTGTAGGCGTGAAAACGAAAACATCTACAGAATAAAGCACCTGTGTGTTTCACAAGCATAGGTCTGAAGGTGTGAAAATTATCATCGAAGTATCAGCGTTGGCGGTTACGAAGCGCCAGAGTCAGAAGACAGACGATGGTCTTGCGTTATGTAACTTCTGTCTGTGTATAACTCGAATCTTTATCCACGAAATTCTTCCTTCAAAAATTAGGGACACAGTGGCTTCTGGTCAAGACAGCAGAGCAGGTAAATACTGTGCTTACCCCACACCCCATGGCCTCCTCAGAACTACAACGACAGAGCAACCATCATTGAGAAGCACCTGAGGCCCAGCTGAACAGCAGTCCTACAACTAAGGACACGCAGAAGAAGCCACATGGAGACTCATAGGAGGGCGGAGACGCAGGATGGGCTGGTCCCACATCCACGTGTGGCAGTTAAAGACTGGGAAAAATGTCTCGACTGTGGCAGTCCCCCTGGAGGAGCGAGGGGTCCCGGCCCCACACCGGGCTCCCCCGCCCAGGGTTCCAGTGCCAGGAAGAGAAGTCCCCACAACCTCTGGCTGTGGAAACCAGTAGGGATGGCAGCCAAGTGGGAAGGAGGGCAGCTGGAGTCTCAGGCGTCCTCTTAAAGGGCCCCCGTGGACTCAACGCTGACAGACTCACTCACCCTGAGCTCCAGCGCCGGGGCAGCAGCTCGGAAGGCACCGGGGACACGCGAGGAGGGGCTAAGCTGTCCGGCTTCAGGGTGAGGGCTGGAGGGCTGGCTTTCTCCCGGAAAGAACATTGCGAGAGCCCGTCACTCCTTTGCTGAGCCCTCCTCCCACGCACAGCCC
>NW_011889403.1:98693-100992 GCF_000151845.1 Pteropus vampyrus
GACTGTGGCAGTCCCCCTGGAGGAGCGAGGGGTCCCGGCCCCACACCGGGCTCCCCCGCCCAGGGTTCCAGTGCCAGGAAGAGAAGTCCCCACAACCTCTGGCTGTGGAAACCAGTAGGGATGGCAGCCAAGTGGGAAGGAGGGCAGCTGGAGTCTCAGGCGTCCTCTTAAAGGGCCCCCGTGGACTCAACGCTGACAGACTCACTCACCCTGAGCTCCAGCGCCGGGGTAGCAGCTCGGAAGGCACCGGGGACACGCGAGGAGGGGCTAAGCTGTCCGGCTTCAGGGTGAGGGCTGGAGGGCTGGCTTTCTCCCGGAAAGAACATTGCGAGAGCCCGTCACTCCTTTGCTGAGCCCTCCTCCCACGCACAGCCCGCACACACGCACAGGTGGGCACCGTATCCGAGTCTCCATCAACCCTGCTGACGCCATGCTCCCCGCACAGGTGATTCCCGGAGGCCCCGCCCCTCCCACCTGCAGTCCCCCAAGCCTCCTCCAGCAGCTTTTACATACAAAAAGCCTGTCTTGGCTCATGCTGCAGACTTTCCTAAAATCTCTGAAAGGCCCATAAACCCCAAACAAGCAGCCTCTGGCCTCCACGTGCCCTGCACCTATTGCTGAGCAGCCCCCAGCCCGGCACTAGCAGCAGAGGCCTCAGTTTATAGCTTGGCCACCCGAGGCACTTCCAAGCCCACTGTGGGTGGCAGCCGTCTGCAGATTGTTTGGTGGTTCATGCCAGATGGCCCCGGGCAGGGCACAGGCTACAGCTGAAAGTGGCCTGTGGCCGGGCCCTTCCCAGGAGGCCCCAGCTTGCATGCCCGGTGGCTGGCTTCAGTCTGAGCTGGAGCACCACCCAAAGTCACCGCTGAGGACGACACACCCAAAGGACAATCTGGGCAGGCATCAGAGCCCAGCTACAGCGAATGTGCTCCAATAGGGTCAGCCCTACACAACAGCTCATAGTCATGGCCAGTCCTCACAACCGATCGGCCCGAGGGTCAGTCCCTCCCACTGACGTGCAAACAGCAACCAAGGCTCAACCAACAAGAGGACACACAAAACCCACACAAGGGACACACCTGCAGCACCCGGCTCAGGGGACCAGACTGTGCCATTGGTCCTCACAGGACACTTACTACATAAAGCCACTCTGCTAAGACTGGGACGCATAGCAGCCCTGCCTAATACATAGAAACAGACACAGGTTGGCGCTGAGAATAATCTGATAGTTGCCAGATGGGAGGGTGGTGGGGGGCTGGGTGACAAAGGTAAAAGGATTAAGAAGGACAAATTGGCAGTTACAGAATAGTCACAAGGATATAAAGTATAGCTCAGGGAATATAGTCAATGATATTGTAATTGCCGTGTACGGTGCCAGGTGGGGACTAGACTTATCGGAGGGATCATTTCGTAAGGTATATAAATGTCTAACCACCATGCTGTACAGCTGAAACTAATACTATCAACTGTAACTGAAAAATAAAAATTATTTTAAGGACGCTGATGGCATCGAACGCCGGCGAGTATACGGAGTCACGGGGACTCTCATTGTTGCTGGTGGCAATGCCGAATGGTGTGGCCACACTGGAACACAGCGTGGTGGTTTCCTGTAAAACTAAACATTCTCCTGCCATGTGATCCGATTATCAAGTTCCTTGGTATGTACACAAAGACTTGAAAATGTGTTCGCACAAAAACCTACACACGGACGTGTATTGCAGTGTTATTTATAACTGCAAAAACTGGCAAGCAACCAAGTCGACCTTCAGTCGGTGAACGGATAAACGGATACATCCAGAACATGGAATATTGTTCAGCACTAAAGGAATGAGCTATCCAGCCATTGAAAGATGGAGAAAACTTAAATTTTCTCCACACGACTTAGTGGAAGAAGCCAATCTGAAAAGGCTCCATACTGTATCATAACAACTATGACATTCTGGAAAAAGCAAAGCTGTGTAGACAAAAAGTTCAGAGGTTGCCAGGCGTTACGGGGGAGGGACAAACAGGCAGAGCAAGAAGGACTGGAGGACGGCGAAACTACCGTAATACACGATGATGGGTACGTGTCACTATAAGCTGGTCCAAACTTGTGCGCACACAACGCCAAAGGTGAATCTTAATGTAAACTACACATTTTGGAGGATAAACTATGTGTCAGTGTAAGCTCATCAGTTGTAACTCATGTAGCACTCTGGTGGGGGGGGCGTCGATAATGGGGGAGGCTGTGCATGTGTGGGTGCAGGAGGTATGTGGGAATCTACTTTCTGCTCAATATTGCCGGGAACCTAAAACTGCT
>NW_011889403.1:101244-104585 GCF_000151845.1 Pteropus vampyrus
AAAAAAACACTTCCGGGAGGCCGTTTCTGCCCCGCCCCATCCGGTCCACATCCTCCCCGCTCCACAGCGCACGGCACCGCAAGTGTCAGGGCGCAAAGCGAACTGTTCCCGTTGTGCCGGGGGCGAAGCGTTTCAGGTCGCTTTGTCGAGGCCTACAGTTTGTAGGTTCTGTACAGGTTCTTACGGGTCATTTCTCAGATGCTTGACACATTGAGAAGTTCCAAAGTGGCACGTGCCTTAAGATACTTAATCAGATGTCCCAGAACCAGCGAAAGCGCAGTACGAAGCAAATGCTCCAGAATGGTAAAAATAACACTGCCCCACAACTGAGTGTATTTCTATACAATATAGAACTCGCCTTAATACAAACAGACTTTTAATTAAAATCCACAACCTCCAGTGGATGGATAATTTTAAAAATTTAGCATTATCAGCCATTCTTTCATAAAATAATCTTAGATTCTCCATCTTTGCCATTGTATGTACATAAATCCCAGGTGTAATAAAATAGTGTTTTAAATGGAAACTATTTTTTATATAGATGAAATCCAGAAATAATAAAGATTTATATTTTTTCTATAAAACTAGTGTTTAGGTAAAATAGCTTGAATAAGACTACAAATAGTCAAACATTTAGAAAATATATCTGTAGTGTAGTATTTAGTGTAAAACTCAGAATACAGACTGACTCCAAATTAATAAAAACAAAAGCAACCTAATTTTAAACACATTAAATCATACGAGGGGGTCGTTTTCAAAAGATAAAATAGTAACAAAAGCCATGTTAGCCTGATGGGGAAAAGATGAATTTGCCAATATTCAGGTTTGACAACTGCATACCTGGTACTTACATGTTTTTACGGTAAGATATATCTTGCCGTACCCTCTTTTGGACCCTCCACCTTTATTTTTACTAAAGGGTAAAACTTTAGTCCTCTGCGGCATTTTCTGCAAAAGTGAAAAATAAGAGAGTAAATGTTTATCAGTGGGGCATAGACAAAATCAAGGGTGTACATAATTTGAAATACAAAATGCTAAGAAAAATAATGTAGCTGTATATTTAGTGACATGGAAACACTATAAATAAAAACCACTACAAATAAAACACTATAAATAAAAATCGATATAAATCAAAACACCAAATAAAAATCAATTTGGAAAATGTGAATATCACATATGTATTCTATTTATTCCTACATATTAAATATACAGAAATTATATAAATGTATATTCGGTTGGATATATTTGAAAATGTTATGAAAAATCTGATACCTATGTTGCCTTCTAAATCTGCATCCAAATCTATATATATAGGTATACAGATATAGATTCTAATATATTTGTAAATGTCCTGAAAAATCCAAATGTATACACAAGTTTATTTTTTACTTTTATTATTTTTTTTTAGGCGAGGCAACCCTTGGTTGACCTCGCACATTGGAAGGACATTGTCAGCTTACTATCCCTTATTTTTTTTTTTTACGCCTACAGCACCTATTCTTCCTAGGTGGTCTCCCATCCAAGAACTAACCAGATCCGACCCTGCTTAGCTTCCGAGATGGGCCGGGATCCGGCTTGTTCAGGGTGGCGCGGCCGAAACTGTGTACACAGATTTAAAAGGCATTGTGGAATGAAATAGAAAAAAGAAATACCGTAGATGAATCTTTTAACTTGGAAACTTCTGTAATTAAAGCTATTCGAAGTCAGCTTCTCTTCGTTGTGTAACTTACAAGGTATTGTAACCCTGTCCATCGGGGTTCCCCGGACTGTGGTTTTCCCGGGACGCAGATCTCTGTGCTTCCATCAGCCACGCCCCGCGGCCGCTGCCGGGAGCCCGGGTTCTCCGCGGTGTCACGTTTCGCGCCCACACTTCCATTTTCCGATGGTAGATGGCGCTGGAACACGGCTTTTGGGAAAGTCGCCTGCAATTCTGACACCCGCACCTCCCATGCGAGTGAGGTCAGCGTTCACCGGGAAAATCTCAGGGTGGACAGGTTTTTGGAGGCCGGATACCGACTTCGATTTTCGCAGGCAGATTTCGGGGCTTCGGCAACAGGGGTGCAGAGGGTTCTCTCCATCTGCGGAGAAAAGGCTGCAAGATAAACTCTCCTGTGACCACTCACGGGGCGGGGCTCGGGCGGGCTCTCTTACCATCCAACATTTTGTCTGGGCTCAGGAGATCTCTCCAACTCCAAACCCCGGGAACGTTAATTTAATGAGCAGTGATTCCGGGAGTGTGTGCGTCTGTGTCTGTGTGTGTGTGTGTGTCTGTGCACGCGCACGTGCACATCTTGGTTGGAATATGCAGAAAAAGACCATATGAGACAGTGGGAGAGGCCCAGGACAACTGTGAGTTCATAAAACAAAAGCAACAATGAAACAAAGTAAAAGACTTGAAGAAACCCATAACTAACGAAGACGGTGCATACTATTTGCTGGGGAGCCACAGCAAATTTCCCAAGCCGAGCCATTTTTAAGCTATGAACAAAATCCTGCCTAAGTCACTTCATTTTAAGATCTTTGCAAGGGCTTATGGGCTTACAGAAAAGCCCTTGCCTCATGATTTTGCTGTGGCATTTGTCACTTCTGGACGGCCCGCAGTGCTGCCGAAGAAAGGATAATGGAAAAAAATTATTAAACTGAACATAACCCGCGCGTGTACGGGAAATGTATATAGTATAAATGAGATATTTCAAATCAGAAAAGCAAGGACCGAAGAGTTCGCTTCTGAAGAAAAATGCGAGTGTAAGGAAGGGCTTGGAAAAAAACGTGGGGATGAATTAAAAGATACAGAAGTCAGGGTGAAAGAAGCAGAGTCGGGAAAACTCACGCATCAAAATCCTGTTGGATTTTATCCCAAAATGTAACAAATATCCACGATAAAATCCTGTTGGATTTTATCCCAAAATGTAACATAAACATCCACGAGTCCATATTTACAGAAATTAACTTAATAAATAAATAAAAGAATAGGACAACCCATGCAGAAGAATCCGGAAAGATCTGTATGGACACAGCTCCACACGCCCAGCTGGCGAAGCGTAGCTCCCCGCTCCCCGAGTGTGGGCTGCTCATAGCAACTTGTTTCCAAAGAGTGCAGTATGGGACATGGGACAGAGGGAACCCCACAGTCTAGAAACCACCAAGCACTGCCTCAGCCAACAGTTCAAGGTCAATACCAACAGTCATATTGATAGTATGCGCCGTCGATATTCAATGAAAACGGTACTTCCTCTCGGCGAGCCCCCCCGCAACATCCACAGACCCGGTCTGACCACGAGAAAAGCATCCGGTAAATCCAGCTGAGGGACAGTCTAGAAAACACTTGCTCGGCAGTCCCC
>NW_011889403.1:104635-107158 GCF_000151845.1 Pteropus vampyrus
GCTGGGGAGCCACAGCAAATTTCCCAAGCCGAGCCATTTTTAAGCTATGAACAAAATCCTGCCTAAGTCACTTCATTTTAAGATCTTTGCAAGGGCTTATGGGCTTACAGAAAAGCCCTTGCCTCATGATTTTGCTGTGGCATTTGTCACTTCTGGACGGCCCGCAGTGCTGCCGAAGAAAGGATAATGGAAAAAAATTATTAAACTGAACATAACCCGCGCGTGTACGGGAAATGTATATAGTATAAATGAGATATTTCAAATCAGAAAAGCAAGGACCGAAGAGTTCGCTTCTGAAGAAAAATGCGAGTGTAAGGAAGGGCTTGGAAAAAAACGTGGGGATGAATTAAAAGATACAGAAGTCAGGGTGAAAGAAGCAGAGTCGGGAAAACTCACGCATCAAAATCCTGTTGGATTTTATCCCAAAATGTAACAAATATCCACGATAAAATCCTGTTGGATTTTATCCCAAAATGTAACATAAACATCCACGAGTCCATATTTACAGAAATTAACTTAATAAATAAATAAAAGAATAGGACAACCCATGCAGAAGAATCCGGAAAGATCTGTATGGACACAGCTCCACACGCCCAGCTGGTGAAGCGTAGCTCCCCGCTCCCCGAGTGTGGGCTGCTCATAGCAACTTGTTTCCAAAGAGTGCAGTATGGGACATGGGACAGAGGGAACCCCACAGTCTAGAAACCACCAAGCACTGCCTCAGCCAACAGTTCAAGGTCAATACCAACAGTCATATTGATAGTATGCGCCGTCGATATTCAATGAAAACGGTACTTCCTCTCGGCGAGCCCCCCCGCAACATCCACAGACCCGGTCTGACCACGAGAAAAGCATCCGGTAAATCCAGCTGAGGGACAGTCTAGAAAACACTTGCTCGGCAGTCCCCAAAAATGGCTAAGTCAGCAAAAGCAAGGAAATTCTGAGAAACTGTCACAGGGCAGGGGAGACTAAGAAGACGTGACAAGTCCATGTTACGTGGGATTCTGGAACAGATAAAATACATTCCGTGACCATCAAGGAAACGTGAGTAAAGTATGACTTAATATATCAATATTGGTTCATTATTTATAACTTATGTACCATACTTGTGCTATATTATCTTTGGTAGGAACTCTGAATAAGGATATGGGAACTCTCTGTACTATGTAGTTTATCTATAAATTTAAAAGTCGTTTTAAAAAATAAACGAAGGCAGAAATAGATTCAAACGCAACGAGTAAAACGAGAATCATGAGTCTACACTGACGTAAACAATAAGTGAATGGATGGGGTGAAGGAAAAATCTTCCTGACATCAGGTCGCTCACTGATAACTAAAGAAGGGACGATAAAGAAAGAATTAGAAAGTCATCAGTTCATGCTAAAACAATGAGTGAAATAGGAACAGAATGTTTCCATAATCCCAAAGTCTCTCCCCACAAATTATTTTTATAATTACAAAGGGAAAATGTTAATCACGGAAAAACGTAACTTCTTATCTTAACCGAGTAATCCAAAGTTAGTGTCACCAAAACCGGGATGAAACAATATTAAATGTCTTCTGAAAGAGGCGTTGAGAAGGACCCAGATCAATAACGTTCTTGCTAGAAATGCATCACAGAAATCTAACCACATGGCAGAATCCAGCAAACATAAACAAAGAGGCAGTTTACAAACTAACGGACTCGTACGCTTCAAAAACGTAAAAATCAGGAATCGAGAAGAAACACTGAGAATGACTCCGATAAAAGGAGACTAAAAAGACTTGAAAGTTAAGCACACAACACGTGATCTCGGACCCTAAAATACTAGTTGTTAAGTAATATTTAATTATTTATGTGTAATTTTAATCTTTTTCCTCAATATTAATTGGCACGATTGACGAAATTTGAATATAGCTTGTGGGTGAAATAATAGCATTTAATCAATCCTAACTTGCCCGAATTGTGCCTGTGTAAGAGAACGTCAGTGTTGTTGGAAATGTATTTAGTCCAATGTACTTAGGTTTGAAAGGACATGCTTTATCGCTCTTATTTTCAAATGGTTTGGAAAGAAATAGCTCGTGTCTATAGCTACCCATGTCTATGTCTACTGAGAATGACCAGAATGACAAATAAAATAGGGCAAAATGAAAACGTCTGATGAATCTGGGTAAAGAGAATATGGGAGTCCTCTGTCTATTCTTGCAAATTTCTTTCAGTTTAAAATGATATCTAAAAAAGTTACGATAATAATTTTGGCATAATTTACTGTATCATTCATCTAGAAAAAACGTTGTTTCTTTACCATGATATTGACAAAAGTGAGTTTAAATTAACATAAAATTACCTTCAAAAAATAGTGAGGTAATCCACCAATAGGAAGAAATATTTGGAACACTTGGAGTTGACAAAGATTTGGCCTCTAGAATAGATAAAGGATTTCTAAAATGATTAAAATGAGCAATTTATAGCCAGCAGGAAATTCGCAGAATATAAAATACAAATTACTAACAAAAATATGAAAAGGTCCTTCATCTTACAGA
>NW_011889403.1:107208-111256 GCF_000151845.1 Pteropus vampyrus
GAAAGGACATGCTTTATCGCTCTTATTTTCAAATGGTTTGGAAAGAAATAGCTCGTGTCTATAGCTACCCATGTCTATGTCTACTGAGAATGACCAGAATGACAAATAAAATAGGGCAAAATGAAAACGTCTGATGAATCTGGGTAAAGAGAATATGGGAGTCCTCTGTCTATTCTTGCAAATTTCTTTCAGTTTAAAATTATATCTAAAAAAGTTACGATAATAATTTTGGCATAATTTACTGTATCATTCATCTAGAAAAAAAGTTGTTTCTTTACCATGATATTGACAAAAGTGAGTTTAAATTAACATAAAATTACCTTCAAAAAATAGTGAGGTAATCCACCAATAGGAAGAAATATTTGGAACACTTGGAGTTGACAAAGATTTGGCCTCTAGAATAGATAAAGGATTTCTAAAATGATTAAAATGAGCAATTTATAGCCAGCAGGAAATTCGCAGAATATAAAATACAAATTACTAACAAAAATATGAAAAGGTCCTTCATCTTACAGAGAAATCAAGAAAGTAAAAATACACTAATTGTCACCTATTGAAATGGCAACTCACACAGAGTTAGCTTACACGGTACGGTCAGTGGAGTGCAGAAACAGGTATTTTCGGGATTGGTAACAGCAGTGCGAAAATGTTAAGTTTCAACATTGCACATGGCGGATACGGCCGCTCTCCAGAAAAAGACCAGCCGAATTTCTGGAATCGAGTGAGGCAATGTGATGTATACACATACATCCACATGCTGGATATAAGTTATTACTTTTTCCCATATGTCTAAGTGTTTTATATGCGTTTTGAGAATGTTTCTGTTTTATAAAAGCATAAACGTTTTGCGGGAAACACTCACGAAGTTGCGCGCGTGACAGATGACGTCACTTCCGCCGTTAACTCGTACGGCCGGCCGACTCCCGCTGTGTCCGCTGAAATCTCTGTGAAACCGAAAACGGCTCCAAGGAGTTGGAATGTTAGAGCGTTCTCGGAATCCGATAAATTCTGATTTTCGACTGAAAGGAAGAAATGCACGATCTTCATTTTTATTTGTGATTTTAGCTTTCTCTTCTCAATCTCTCAATCTTGAGCGAAACTTCAAGAAACACTTTGAAGGGTTATCATACTATCTGTGATTTTCTTACTGTAAACATAGACCTCCGCCCCAGGTGCTTGATGATGGGGCCGCCCGCTGGACCCATCCATCTACCAACTACCCCGCCAGGATTCTGGTCCAGACGGGAATAGAGCCTGGTGTGTATTTGAAAGCCGTGGACACGCATCCGAGAGCATCATGTGCCCTGTGTCATGAGCCAAGCGCCGACATGTGATCATCTTCCATGTGGTTGGGATCATGTAGAGTGATTGCGAGTTAGAATTTAAAAAATTCCTTGCCCTACACACGAAAGGCTATAGCACGATGAACAACGGGTTATTCCACAGACGGAACTATGCACATCTGAGCCTCCATCCTACTCAGGGTGGGTTAACCGCCCTCTCCCCAGCAAATCGAATCTTTCCAACATCGCTGGAGCCTCCTACATCCGGCGGAACTCCCCATCGTCCATCGTATTTTCCCGGTCGTCAGCAGTCAGTGTCCATGAGCCGCCTCCTTTTAAACCAGCCCCTCTCTGTTTCCGCGCCTCCTTCCTCCTGGTCATCCACTGGACCTTCTGACCAGTGTAACTCTGTCCCATTGACCGGTCCCCGTTCCCCTGTCCGTGGCATCCTTAGCCACGGCGGGAGCCTCTCCATATTATCTAGTTCCACGTGTCAGCGATCCGCTGCCATAATGTCACTCCCTGCATCCAAGCCACAGGGCAGTCCCCACCTGCACACACTCTAGGTCTGGCCACGTGTCATTGCTTTCGGCGACAGGACCATTGCAAATGCGACACAATCAGAGATGCAGGGAAAAGCGCCTGCTCACTGGGGCTTGCCTGCTCCCCTTGACCGTGCCATAACTCTCAGGAGGAGGCTGGGCTAGCTGGCTTGAGGATGAGCGGCATCTTGCCAAGTGATCCCGGTCACCTAACCTGCCACCAAGCCAAACTGTGCATGTGTGAGGCCACCCTAGACGGTCCGGCTTGGCTGATCTGGCATGGGGTCAGGAGAACCACGAAGCCGACCCACAGAATCAACAGAAATAATGAGTTTCCGGCCACAGCTTCTGGGGGAGAGTTTGATGCATACGAGGGAACTCATACGCGGTGGCGCTGTGACCAAGACGAAGCTGGCGGCACTGGGTTTGGAATGCAACAGTACGTACAGGTGGAAAACAGCGAAGAAACTTTCAGGAAAAACTGGACGAGGGTAGGCGAACCTTCTGTGCATGGAGGCCGGAAACGTGGCAAGGGAACGGCCATCTATCCGGGTTGGAAAGATGGTGGTCCGTGCTGAGAAGCAGTGGAACCGAGGAATACCTGTCGCCAGTGTGAACCGGACGCTCTACGGGATGACCCCGTGCGGCCTGGCACGGTGACCGCCAGGGCCAGCGCTCGGCGAGCCCACTGGCTTCTCTCAGTCAGGGATGAGAAGGTGCAAGACATCGCTGAGCTCAAGAATGAACTGCTCAGCACGTAAGCGAAATTTAGGGGAGACGGAGGCACCAGAACATGCTGGGCTGGGAAAGAAAACTACTCCCCGTCCCGAGCTCGAGCAAGCACGGAGAACTGAGGTCAGCAGCGACCGCTGTCCTAAGACGCGACGTTTGGGCGCAGCGTAAACGCCCGCGACCCCATGGGCTGAAACGCCATAGGTGCGGGCGTGTAACTCCCAGCTCTTACCTGTCACCCAGGCTGCCTGGGAACCACGCACGCGCGGATCCCGGAGTCCACGTGAATTGTCACGAATTTCTTCCATACACAAAAGTCAGAAATTGAACCCATTTTCCTACCTGGTCCCTGTGTTTATTGCACTGTTCTGCATCTCAGTGACTGGCATTGTGCTTACGATCAGCTGCTGCTGAGGCCAAACACCTAGACTACCCTCCATATTTCTTGGGGACTCACTCCCTCTACCCACGGTGCTCTGTCACGGTCCATCTATCTATCCTGAGATATGTAACTCAGATCTGTGTACGTTTATGTCTTGCCTGGACAGCTCCAAAAACCTACCGATCGCAGGAAAATGTTTTGGGATAAAATCTACGTTATTCGTCCTCCTGTTTTCCATTCCCTTTCTCCATTCGAGGAGATCGTGACATCTCCGCTTATCGAACACGCGAAGGCTTCGGCAGGGCTCGAAGCTCTAACACGCTGCGAGTCTGCCCAGCTCCCATTTCCGGAGCGCACGTGGGGAACAGCATTGACCGGTAAGCAAAGTCCGGCCGTCAGAGTAGGGAGGAAAGTTATGCTGCCCCATCCACCGGACCAGAAAGAGAGCTTCGTGGGCCGAGGGAAGAAATCAAGAAGGAGCGCAGAACACCATCGGACCTGGACCCACGGGCACGTGGGCTCGGCATGCTGTCCGTCCACCTGAGACGGGCACCATCGCAGGGCCAGCGGTGGTGGGGACGTCGGGGCGGGATGCTGCTGCATGATGCCCGTCTGCGTTGACATGAGCCTTGACGGGCACACAAAACGTCATTCTGACACGAGGGCACAGGACGGGTGACCGAATGGGACAGAACAAAGCAGCACGGAAGCAATCTGACCGCATGACCGCACACGACCGCGGGGCTGCTTGTCGCTGACACACACCTGCCAGGGCCCGCAGCCACTCCGAGGGCCGTGTAAACCTTGGTGGCCCCACTTCGAGTGACAGGACCGGGATGGGCCGAGGACCCGCGTTTCTAAGAAGCCCGCAGCAACGCTGCCGCTGCAGCTGGTCTGGAGGACACTCTGGGCCACCGGCCTTGGCCCTTGGGACCTGGCCCCGGGGACAGTGGCTGGCAGGGAGCCGGGCTCAGAGGCCGAGGTGAGGCTTCATCGGACCTTCCGCCTCCCGCCTGTCAGTCCGCCCAAACTGCCCCATGCGGCTGCCCTGCCACGAACAGGGTTTGTCGTCTGCCCCTGACCCGCTCTGGGGACCCGCACGGGCCACC
>NW_011889403.1:111946-112568 GCF_000151845.1 Pteropus vampyrus
CCGGACCAGAAAGAGAGCTTCGTGGGCCGAGGGAAGAAATCAAGAAGGAGCGCAGAACACCATCGGACCTGGACCCACGGGCACGTGGGCTCGGCGTGCTGTCCGCCCACCTGAGACGGGCACCATCGTCGGGCCAGCGGTGGTGGGGACGTTGGGGCGGGATGCTGCTGCATGATGCCCGCCTGCGTTGACATGAGCCTTGACGGGCACACAAAACGTCATTCTGACACGAGGGCACAGGACGGCTGACCGAATGGGACAGAACAAAGCAGCACGGAAGCAATCTGACCGCATGACTACACACAACCGCGGGGCTGCTTGTCACTGACACACACCTGCCAGGGCCCGCAGCCACTCCGAGGGCCGTGTAAACCTTGGTGGCCCCACTTCGAGTGGTAGCTTGACAGGACCGGGATGGGCCGAGGACCCGCGTTTCTAAGAAGCCCGCAGCCACGCTGCCGCTGCAGCTGGTCTGGAGGACACTCTGGGCCACCGGCCTTGGCCCCGGGGACAGTGGCCGGCAGGGAGCCGGGCTCAGAGGCCGAGGTGAGGCTTCATCGGGCCTTCCACCTCCCGCTTGTCAGTCCGCCCAAACTGCCCCATGCGGCTGCCCTGCCACGAA
>NW_011889403.1:113738-115170 GCF_000151845.1 Pteropus vampyrus
GACCGTCACACTTCGGGGTCCCGGTGTCCCGGTGGCCGTCTTACAGGCCATCAGGCCCTGCCCCAGCACCCGGCCACGCAAGACGTTTTTGGGCAGCGTGCTGAGGGACAGCGCGGCAAAATTCTTCATCGCTCGCCCTGTTTTAACCCTTCCTCGGGGACAGCGCTTTGTTCTTCCTCAGGCGTCACACCCTCCATCACCCCGTACTCCGCCAGGGACTCGCGACCTCACAGCGCTATCAGACCGAATGACAGGTAGACAGAAACGGACATGACATGAAACCGGGTCAGAGCCCCGCCATCTGCCACTGAGGGGTGGCCGTACTAGCCCCGGATGTCTTCCCGTTTCTTCCCCCGCCCCTCCCCCGTCGTCACCCATTGTACTCGGCGGAAGCCATTCCTGGAATGCTGTCGGTGGCTCTGACTGACCCCTGCGACTTCAGCTACGCCGCAGCCGCGCGCTGGGCCCCTTGTCATTCCCTTGACGCACCAGCCCTCTGGTCTGGCCTCTGCTCCCCGCCTGGGACACCCCCAGCTCTGCTCTGCCCAATTAACTCTTTCACTTCCTGCAAATCTCCGCTCAAAAGTCACCTCGACCCAGCCCCGTCCCAACCCCCATATTCAGTTTTGAAACTTGCAAGCCCCCAAACGAGCACACTCTATCCCCTTCGCCCTGATACGTTTGTCTGTTCATTTTTGCCCACCGCACTCATCACCTTCTTGTTACTACGTAATTTAATATGCATAATATGTAAATATGTGACGTATATTGTAATTGTAAACTTATGAGAGCGGGGAGCTTTATTGTGTATGCTAATATATCTCAGGCCCCTAGGACAGTGCTCGACGTATGGTACGCTGCCGATAAATATTTATTAGATAAATAAGTATTTAGATTTCAGGAGTAATACACAAAGCGCAATGGCAGTTCAGAAGCCACGGGGTCAGTGGGAGGAAAGGCCAGCAAGAGACAAAAGTGGCCTAGCTCAGCCCCTGGGCTCCTCACCCGTTTCCCAAGCCCCGTTGGCGACGATAATGCCAGCAGCGCCCAGAGGGTGGCAGGAAGCGCCAAGCACATACGGGCACAGGGACAGAGGTGCCTCCTCACGCTGCTCTCCCCTTCCTTCCTGGGGACCGAACCGCGGGAAGCTCCCCCAGGGTGCTCATCCCACCCCCCCCCCCCCCCCCCCCCCCGGACAAAACGGATGCGCCTTGGGGCACGAAACGCCTTCTCCCCCCCCGAACGCCTCGGCTGCACCATTTACTCTAATAATTCACGTTTACAGCAACTAGGAATTATTTTTGTTATTTTAAAATTCCTGCTCCACCGACGTCCTTCACCACCCCGTCCTCAGCCCCTCTGCACCTTTTCTGAGTCTGTTCTGCCCCCGCCCCTCAATTCAGCACCATTTCCCCTCAGTTCCTGGGGAGCG
>NW_011889403.1:115220-127260 GCF_000151845.1 Pteropus vampyrus
GAAGCCACGGGGTCAGTGGGAGGAAAGGCCAGCAAGAGACAAAAGTGGCCTAGCTCAGCCCCTGGGCTCCTCACCCGTTTCCCAAGCCCCGTTGGCGACGATAATGCCAGCAGCGCCCAGAGGGTGGCAGGAAGCGCCAAGCACATACGGGCACAGGGACAGAGGTGCCTCCTCACGCTGCTCTCCCCTTCCTTCCTGGGGACCGAACCGCGGGAAGCTCCCCCAGGGTGCTCATCCCACCCCCCCCCCCCCCCCCCCCCCCGGACAAAACGGATGCGCCTTGGGGCACGAAACGCCTTCTCCCCCCCCGAACGCCTCGGCTGCACCATTTACTCTAATAATTCACGTTTACAGCAACTAGGAATTATTTTTGTTATTTTAAAATTCCTGCTCCACCGACGTCCTTCACCACCCCGTCCTCAGCCCCTCTGCACCTTTTCTGAGTCTGTTCTGCCCCCGCCCCTCAATTCAGCACCATTTCCCCTCAGTTCCTGGGGAGCGCGGGGAGGGGGGGGGAGTTGAAGCACTTTGCCTCTTGCCCAGTTTCGAATGGTAGATGGCGCTGTGACCTGATGGCTGGAGCCCATGCCGACAAAGACACCTGGAGATGGTTTTAAAGCAGCGAACATGGGTGTGTTAGGCACTCGCCCTTCTCCACGGGTGCTGGTGTCTTGGTTCAAAGGCAGACATTTGTGGGTTTGGGTGAGGAGGATGATTGGAGACCCGCCCCCCAACCCCCAGGCTGAAAATCTGTCATATCCAGGATCTCACCTGGCAAACTCTTGGGGACCTGTTGGGTCAGAATCTAAAGAAATAAGCAAAAAGAGAAAGCCCGGGAGAGGTTTACTGACAAATTTTGCACCCCCTTCTCCCCCCACAAAAAACCTAAAAGTAAAACAAACAAACAAACAGAAAAGGCTCTTGAAATAATAGACTTCAAGTGATAAGAATGATCAATTAGAAAAATAGTCCCCCTGATTTTAATTATCCTTCACTTAGTTTTAATGCTTTGGGAGAAAAAAATCTGCCTTCAGTGGTTCTTTGGGAGAACTTTTGACTGCTGGTACCTGCAAAATCCTCAATTTAGAGTTTCGTTTTAATTGATCGCTTCTGGAGAAATTACAAATACGTATAATGAATTAAAATAAAAACCGTTTAAATTTACATTTAGGTGTATATGGAAACTTATTCAAACTAATTAGTTTGAGCATTCCAAATTGGATAAAGTTGAAACATTAAAAATATTGTGTTGCGACATTTGTCTCTCGTACATTTGAAAAAAATATAGCTAAATTCCTATTTTAAATCATTTATAAAAATAAATTCCAGGGGTCTAAAATCAGCAGATAGTGTGAAAAAGGGAAAAGAAAAACCATAAGCTTGGTAGACGTATTTGCAATTTTTGTAACTTAATAATATATTTTCTATAAGTTATTAAGAGGAAAGGCTAAGAAGGCCATTGGAAAATGGGCAAGTTACACGAAAATTCAAGCTACAGCGACATGGGATAGAATTAAACATGTTTACCACAATTTTCTGTCACATTCCTCACCTTTCCAGGAGAGATGGTGAAGCATTTTTTCTAACATGAAACAGTTTTACGCTGACCGGTCAGCAGTGAACTCTTGGCCACATATTGTAAAAGTGAGTGAGAGGGTCATCACGTCATTAGCTGCGCGTGTTTCTGCATGTCACCCACCCATAGAGCTAGCTACCTGCGGGGCGTGCCCCTGTTCTAGGCTCCCAGCCAGACCTACCCATCCATCAAGCCCACTCTGGGCCCGGGGCCAGGGCGAGGATAGAACCTGAGATGGGATGTTTTTCTAAAGTGACAGAATGTTTCAGAGGATACCTGTGTGCTGCCTCAGGGTCGCTGGGAATGGTTCCAGGAGGCTGAGTTGGTGTTCACGTTCTGGAGGCCCTCTCAAGTGAGAGATGGGGTCACAGAGAAAGGGGGTCACTACGGGGTCACAGAGTGTTCACTTTCCAGTTTGCTTCGACAGGGTTTCTGCCCTTGCAAAGGTCTCCGCTGACCTCGCTGTTGGTACATCTGAGAGCGACGCGGCACCGCTGGCGGGACCTGAACCGCTCTCCTCCCCATAGCCCTGCAGGCGCCCGGGGCCTCCCGGCCTGGGGCGTCCTGGCCGAGGCTTCTTCAGCCGCCTCTCCCTGCACTTTTCAAGACTCTGCTGGTTTTTGTAAAATGTGCCCTGTATGAAGTCACATTCTCCTCTGAGCTCATCGTTCCCCCCTTGTCAAACCCCAGCTTCGTTTCCTTTTCTCCCCAGTAAGGAGCGAAGCGCCTCCGGGGTGCCCCGTGAGCCCCCCACCCCGGGCCCCCGCAGCGCCCACGTGCAAGCCTAACTCAGCTCCCTCCACTGGGCAGGCTTTCCATGGGCGCGCGGGCCACTTTTTTGTCTCTTGACCGTAAGAACCAGAAAAGGAATGAGCCACCATGAGCTCAGGGGAGGGGGTCAGGGGAAGGCGACGACCGAGCAGCAGACGCGACGAGCCGGCTCCGGAGCCCCCGCTCCCCCGCGGCCCGGGCCGGCGCAGGCGCAGAGCGGGGCCTGCAGTGCACCACGGCGACTGCGCATGCGCGGCGGCCGCCGCGGCGCCGGGGGCGGGGCCTGGTACCCCCGCTCCCTTGGCAACCGTTGCTCCCCAGCCCGATGTGATGTGCGCGTCGCCCAAGGGGCGCAGGGCGCAGGAAACGGCTCTGGACGCCAGGTCTTCTCGGACGGATGCCACGAGACCGAGTTTGATGCCCGGCCGCAGTTTCTCCCACCCCGTCCCTGTCCTCCCTGTCCGGCTGCCCGGGTCCCGGTTACTCTGGGGCACTGGTCAGAGAGGGTTGGAGATGACAGGGGCAGAGATCGGATTTTTTTTTTTTTTTTTTTGCTGTTGTTAATTCAGCCTTCCAGAATGCTCCCTCCATCCACCTTTAAGGGCTCTTATGACAGAGGCGGCCACCTGTGCTTTCTGTGATTGTCGGGTCCACGTTTTACTCTGACGACAGGGTGTCCACTTAATGACCAGGCGACAGCTCCTCTCTGGCTACAGCAAGGCCTGTTTCTGCACATGAGATAAACACTTCATGGCAAGACAGTGGCATGATTGCGGAGGGATGGCAGGAAGGGGCCAGAATGAGATTTCTGAGATGCCGGCCATGTTTTTCTGTGGTCGCCTTGTGAAAAATGATTAAGCTATGCATAGAGAGTGCGATTATCTGTCGTTTTCTTAAAAAGAAAACCCAAACCGAATGCACCACCAACAACCAAAACAACAACATAAGAAACGGACAAACAAAACCTACTCATGAGCTGAGAACTTTAGGCAGAGGGGTGGGCCAGCCAAGACACACACACACAGAGGTGCCCCATCACCCCGACTGCCTCGCCCCAGACATCAGGAGGGAGAAGTATGACCTTCAATTCTGTGTCAAGAGAAAGCATGCTTGAGCAGGGGCCCCCCGGCACGGAGAGCTGTCTTCCGGCGTCCCCCTCAGCCCGCCTGCCACTGACCACACGCCCTCACGCTCCAATATCACCAGGGACTGGCCACCGGTTTTTCAGACAGCCTCACTCCCAAACACCCTGGTTTCTACCTGGCCATTTCCTGCAGTACTATGTCCCACCAGAGCCCCAGCTGGGCAAGGCTCGTGGCGATCAGAAGCCTCAACGAGATGCGCGGCTGACCACAGCACCCAAAGCCCCACACCTGAGGTCTGTCAGGTAGCCTGAAGCCGCTGGTTCCGTCTTGCTTCTTACTGTCACAATCGGCCCCCTTGCTGTCCCAACGATCACACCTTCAGTAAGGGTTACTGGGTGTCTGTGTATTGTCTTTGCTCCTGAGTGTATCACATTTTCCTGTCCCTTCATATGTTGAATAATTTGGGGTCGTGTACTGGACATTTTGAATGATCCATTATAAGCGATCTTGATTGTGATGTTTTTCTGAATTCGTGCGTGTGCGTGCGTGTGTGCGTGTATGTATGTGCGTGTGTGCATGCACATGCGTGTGTGAGCATGCGCATGTGTGCATGCGCGCGTGCGTGTGTGCATGTGTTTGCACGCGCGTGTGTCTAAATCGGGCAGTTAATTTGCAGAACAGTAACTACAAACTTGATCTCCCTCTCTTGTTTCCGGTGGAGACTGAAGTCTCAGCTTGGGTCTCGGTTGGGTGGCTTGGAGTCTGCCCTGTGCGCCTACCTCAGGGGTCACCCACAGAGCTGGGCGGAGTGTCAGCGGTCTCTTCCTACTGAGACCTCCTCCTCATTTTCTGTTGCATGTGACCGTCCCGACTCTATCCTCTGCTTTTTTGTGCCGACAAAACTGCCGAGTTGGTTTTCCATGGGAATTTTTTGGGCCCTTCATGGACAGAGACTTGAAACTGCCCTCGGGGTAAAAAACTTAAAACAGTGGATATTCGCCCAGCACGAGACCCTAATAACTGTCACCTCCCCTCAGCATCTGCCTGCTTCCGATTAATTTCAGATCGATTTAAAATTAGTTTTCACGGTGACAGAAGACCGCTAGAATTCGTGGGGTGAGCACATTGTAAGGTCACTGTGTTGTGCTCCTGAAACTAATATAATCAATTAAGACTGTATACCAGCTACACTTATATACTTAATGAGGGGGGAGGCAGATAAGGGTCCAGGGGGTCAAATAGATGGTGACGGAAGGAACTTAACTTTGGGTGGTGAACACACTTTACAACACACATATGACATTATTAAATTGTACCCTCAAAACTTATGTAATTTTATTAACCAATAAATTTAATTATAAGTAAGATGCTAAAAAACAAAATGCATTAAAAAAATTTAAGAATATATTTAAAAGTATTTTAATATTTATTAGAATGCAATATTAGTACTATATTATCAATGCGACAGTTGCATTAAGATAATATAGTCACATCTAATTAATAAGAAATACTTGAAACATTTTTCAGATATTTGTATGTGAATATTTAAAACTAAACATACTTATTTAGGTTTTGCCGTCCGCAGGAGGGTTGGTCCAGTGAGACACACTTGGCCGTGGCCTGAGGCAGAACCGGAGCTGGTTTGCTTGCAACGCGCCAGGCAGAACCTGGGGGCCGACCCGAAGTTCCCACGGGAGTAAGTGTATTGGGGGAGACGGCGCAGGTAAACTTCTGTGAACACGTGGCCGGACTTCCCGCTACACAGAGCTGGCAGGAAAGTGGATTTTGACGCACCGAGAGTTTTGGAGTGGAGGGTGGGGAGGAGGGACAGAGGCACTGAGGCTCAGAAAGCCAGGATCCCGACTTGCCCTGCAGCCCTCTGCAAGACACCCGGGCAAAGCGGAACCCTGGACAGGGCCCCCCAGGAAGGCTGGGCCCCCCAGGAAGGCCGGGCCCCCCACACAGTGCTCCCATGAGGAGGCCGCCACTCACCTCCACACTCACACCTCCTTCACCCTCAGGCTCACGTGACTGTCCACTTTTGTCCAAAACAGAAAATACCGTCCTCTGTTTTGACAAACAAAAAGATTCGTGGTCAGGCAGAAGCGCCGTCGGGGAGTGGGGTCTGGCAGGGGGACAGCAGCCGGCAGGAAACACGGTCTGTTTCACGTTACTTTTTCCCGTCGAGATGGCTGTTCTTTCCATTAAGCCTCCAGAAAGCACTGGAGCAGCCAAGTGCTGACCTCACCCCTCAGGAAAACTCAGCATCGATCCCATCCCAGGCCGAAGTTGTGGAAAACTCTTAAAGGAATTTTGTTCAGCAGGGATTTCGTTTCCTCGATGCCTTATGCTCCAGGGGTGTCTCCCCCCCGCCCTTTACTGAGCATCTTTCATCATAAGCGCGACATGTTTTCGACTCAGCCGGTGCCTTCACTCAGGGAGCCCTCCGGCATGGGTGCCCTCCGGGCCAAGGGGCACCGCGGGACAGGAGAGAGGAGAGAGGCCTGTTGCAAAGCCACGCTCGGATCTGGCCCAGGGCTGACCGGACAGGTGGACACGGAGGGCCGGTGAGCGGCGTGGCTTCCGGTCCCACAGGGATCGCCAGGAAGGTCCTGAGACACCTGGCCTTGCGAGCAGCCTACGGAGCAACACGCCCCGCTCCCGCCACCCCTCGCCCATCTCCCGGACTCATAGTGTCACGATTCCCCGCAACTTCTAACTTCTTATGTCAAACCGTGGATGAAGGTTTGAGGGTCTGGGGCACGGCTCACAGAAAGGTCATTGTATTTTCCTGCCTCCAAGTCGTCCTAAAGATCATGTGACACGGACGTGTCATCTGGTTAACACGTTGTATTATGAGCTGGTCACTCCACATCCACTTCAGGTCCCCCCCCCTGCCGCATATATATTCGACAGTGTCACCCGGAGCTTCAGGTGGCCGGAGACTGTTTCCATGGAGTCCCATTAACTCGTCCTCTGCACTGTCGCAGTGTGAACCAGGACAGCAGCTCACAGCGAGCTCTGCTCATGTTTCTCAGATCTGGGCAAAGCTTCCTAAGATACATCTGCTTTCTCGATTTCATCTTCATGAAGCCATAACTCACTTCCAGGGCCTTCGCTTGCCCCCTGCCAAATTCCAGGCTCTCCGCCACCGACTTTTTAAGCCACACAGACACCGATGTTAACTCTGGAACCCAATCCAGGAAAGACGCACCCCGGTAAATGAAAATAATAGTAGCCGATAACCCCATAAAACAGCATCGGCACGTCGTGACATCTGTAGCGATAACTAGCGTGTAGCGTGGGCCACGTAAGGGAAACGACAGTGAACTGAATCCTGTCCTTTCAGATAAGAAAAACAGCTGACGAGTCACAGGGTCCGCTGGAGGGAGGAACGGGCCGGACCTCCAGATCCGCTCTCCCCGTTGCCTGATGCGGCTTCCAGCGCCTGAAGGTACACACTGCTGCGTGGGACCCTGGGACAGCGTCCCCGCCTGTCCCCTTGGCTCCCGCCCCCAAAACCTGACACCGGCTTCGCTGCCAGCAACAGAACACACGCATGCAGGCCCAAAAGTCCCCGTCAGGCCTTCTACGCACTACACGACGAAACTGCACGTGCGTACTCCACACCCCATCCCCGGTCCCCGGTCCCCAAAGCTGCTGAGGATCAGAGACTTCGATACAGACGTGCCGTTGGGGGGCACCCAGCACTTACACCGACCACTGACGGGTGCTGGCAGAGCCAGGCATCGCTATTTCCTTCGGGCGGTCCGGGGACGTCCTTGTCCCACCCAGCACGGTCCTGGCTCACGACCTTTCACCTTTCATCATGCGGCGCGGAGAATCGGGCTGATTGTGACGTCACGTCCTTAAGTTACGGACTGTCGTGTGCCCACCTCACGCATCATGTCGCCGGGAGGCAGAGCGAGGCGGTTCACTTCTTGGGGAGCTACCTCTAATCGGGGAGCTACTTCTAAGCCAGCGATGAAACGAATCCACAAAACGCCGATGAGGCATTGTGGCCCATAGGGCAACGATATTCATCAGCCTCCTGATAAAAATCGACTTCACCGTCATCGTTTATACGCAATAAAGTTAACCCGTTTTAAGGACGCAATTCAATAAGCCGAGAAAAATCGATTACACCCACGTCACCACCACAGCAATCGAGATAAAGACGTTTTCATCACCTTCAGAAGGGCCTGCTCCTCCCTTTCCTTCCTCCCGGCCCTCGGTCTTAGCCCAATACTGATGTGATTTTTGCCACAAAGGACGAGTTTCCGATCTTCATACATATCGATCATGCAGTCTGTTCTCCTGTGCCTGCTTTTTCTTTCTCTTTCTCTCTTTCTCTCTTTTTCTTTCTTTCTTTTTCTTTCTTTCTTTCTTTCTCTCTCTCTCTCTCTCTCTTTCTCTCTCTCTCTTTCTTTCTCTCTCTCTTTCTTTCTTTTTTACTTAGCACGCATTTTTTGTGATTTCATGTTCTTTCTTTTCACAGGTGAGGAATATTCCATTTTATGGACATAATACGATCTTCTTACTCTCTCAATGGCTGATAGAAATTCGGGCTGTTTCCTGTTTGGGGCTACTGGGAATAAAGCTGCTACGTATATTTCTGTAAACATCACCGTGTAGACATACGTTTTTCTTCCCTTCGGGTAAATACCTTTTGCTAGGTCGTATGGTAACTGTATGTAGACCTTTATAAGAAATTGCCAAACTGTATTCCAAGCTGGCTAGATCATTTCGTGGTCCCCACGGCACCACGTAAGAACCTCAGCCGTCCCACATGAGTCCTTTAAGTTTCAGCCATTCTAGTGGGGATGCTGTGGCATTTCACTGTGTTTTGAATTTGCATTTCCTCGATGACTAGTGATACCAAGCATCCTTCCAGGGTGAACTGGCCATTAATATAGCTTCTCGGTGAAGTGTCTGGTCACATATTTTTCTCATTTTTATTTATTGCATTGTTTACCTTATTACTGAGTTCTAAGAATTCCTTGTACATGAGATATAAATCCTTTGCTAGATTTATTCATTGTAAATATCACAGTCTGTGGCTTGTCATTGCATTAAATATGTATTTTGAAGAGCACAGATTTCTGGTGAAGTGAAAATTATTGTTTCAATTTATGGTTTGTGCTTCAAACTATAAATCTTTGTCTAACTCAAGCTCATGGATAGTCTCTACATTTTTTTTCTAGGGGCTTTATAATTTTAGCTTTTATTTTATTCTGTGGTCCATATCAACATAATTTTTTCCTATCATGTGATGTAAAGATCTAGGTTCATTTTTCCACATATGGATAAACAATTGTTCTAGCACTCTTTGAAAAGGTCGTCTGTTCCTCACTGAATTACCTTTCCACATTGTCGAAAACCAGCTGGCTGTATGCGTATGAATCTATTTTTCAACTTTCCACGCTACTCCATTGAGTCCCGTGTTTATCCTCAGAAAAATAACACTTCCGTGATTAGTGACGTTTTACAGTAGCTTAAAATCAGACGGTGTTTTTTCTTTCTTTTTTTTAAAATCATGGCTACTCTAGATCTTTTGCATTTTCAAACAAATTCTAACTATACTCCAAAGCGACAGTGATCAAAATGGTACAGTAAGGGCAGAAATGCAGACACACAAACCAGAACAGACCTGAGTAAACCCAAACGTATGTGGACAATTAATTTACGACACAGGAGCCACGAGCGCACAATGCAAAGGAGTCTCTTCCGTACATGGTATTAGGAAACCCGACAGGATGGAACCAGAGCGCTCGGGCCACACCCCCGCGGCCACTTCGCCAAGTCCTCGCGTCCCTGCCCCCTCCCCTTTCTCGCCCCACCCACGGTAGGAGGCAAGGCCCCGGCTCCGCACCAGAAGCGGCGGGGGAGGCTACCGCCCGCGACCCATGGGATGGGGCATGACAACCAGCGGCGGGATTTTACGGGCTCGTGTGTTTAAAAATTACTTAAAATATAATCCCTCTCCCCGGCCGCCCGCTCCGCTTTCGCGCTGGTCTGATCTCTTCTCAGCCGATGTCTTTCTTACCACGTTTGCCCGTTGTAGGCTAAGGCTGCCCACCCCAGAACCGAGGGGTCCGTGTCCCAGGACCCCCTCGAGCCGCTGGCTCAGAAGCACACGGCTCACCTCGCGACTGTATTTTGCCACCGCAAGAGGCAGACGACTTCTCCCCCCTCGGGGACCTGTCCCCACAGCGCTGGCTGTCATGAGCATCCTCAGGGCCGGCTGCGCTACCCTGCGGCGACACGCTCCTCCCCGGCCCCGCAGGCGACCACCGGGCAGCTCGTCACGCGCCACGTACCCCTCGGGGACCCGGGCTGCGGGCGCTGTGACCTCCGTGTGGCCTGTCTGTTATTCCGTTGGGCTCTTAGCTCACGCACCGTCACCACGGAGCCTTCTCTGGGGCCTCACTTTATTCTGCTTCAAGGTCTGGTCAACAAATAGGCCACTTAAAAAGAAAATCAAATTCGGTCCAAGATTTATTTCAAAATTTATAGGGACAGGTGAGCAATAAAGGTCAAGGGCCTTGAGTTTCAGAGCCATGGTTGGCAGAAAGGGCCAGACGCTGGAGAGGCAGGGCAACGCGCCGAGCCCTCGGTCCAGGAGCCAGGACGGCGTCGTGCACAGTGACCAGTGGCCGCAGTGACCGAAGCCACGCAGCCCACGCTGCCGGGTGCGGATGCTGGCAGAGACCGGCCTGCCCCAGCGCGTTCTCCAAACGCACGTGGAAATCCGAAAACTGAAAGTGTCTTTTATCTTTTACACCCCGGCCTGAAGCAGAGACCCTACTCCCGTCTCTCCCCCACCAGAAACGTCTTCCGAGGGTCAGATGACCGAGTCCCAAAGTGCCACTGACAGGGCCCGAACCAGGGCAGTGACATTCATTTCAGCATCCTCGAATCAGCCCCTTTCTTCCAAGTATTTATTTCAAGAACTTGGGCAAAAAATCCACGCATGATCAGAGACAATATGGTGAACAGGAATGATCAGGGTTTTCCCTTCACTTAACATTTTTACTAGAAAAACACGGATCTCGTTCCAGGCCGGCGTTGACGCTGGTCCCACCGCGGGGTCGAGGTGACGCTCCCTCCCTCGGAACCCGGCTTCGACCAGCAGCACGGCCCGGGGGCCATGTATGCGGCTTCTGGGTCGGGGTCACGGAAGGGCGCCTTGCCCACCAAAAACACGGAGCCGTTACTTCTAAGCTGCTTTAGGCAGTGTCTAACCGGTTTTCCACGCTGCGACATGTCCAGAGCCACAGAGAGAGCTACGCTGTTAGTCTCGGCCGCGTCCAGCTTTGGGGAGCCCCCACTGGGGACCGGGCACATGCGTTATGGCGCCTCTAGATTATTCCGGCCCCCGGTTGAATGAATCAGTCCCCGGCCCTCTGTGTTTTCCCATTTGAGGCCCCGGACATTGAGAATCATAGAGAAGGTTTCCCTACTATGTCACGGGACCCACGAGCATGATGACATGGTCTTTCTAATACCGTGAAGTGTGGGGCCGTTTGTTACGCGGCCACAGGCAACTGAGTTACGTGCGGTTGAGGCGTCACGGGAACAAGCCAGACGCTTTCTACATGACAGGTCTCTCTGCAAGCGGTCTAGGAAGAGTAAGAAAACTTTACGAAACACGGCATATAAAAATTATTGCTCGTTTTTCTCAGGTGACGGGAGATGCGACTTCTTCCTCATTGTGGTTTTTGGGACGCTTATACCCTCTAGGCCTTTGACAATACAGGCTTTTCCTATTTACTTCCTAAGTAATAAAACATGAGATCCCACCTTCCTCATCGAAGTTAAGGGCCCAAGGCCCATCCAGTTCTTTCTGGACAGGCAGATGGCGGGCGCTCGTAATGCTCTCCTTGCTTGGGCGGGGCCTGCAGAAGCTTCGACGGAGGAAAGAGCAGGCCCACAGAAGGGGGAAGGGGCTGTCTGCCCTCACTCGCTAAGTCTGACGGGTGCACCCTCACGAGCCCAACCCCTTAAGGGGGCTCTGGGCCACGGGGAGACAGAGCCTAGACCTCCGGGGCACGGGGAGCCACGCACTTGGCCAAGGCCTTCCAGCCACAGGCCGGCCCTAGGCGTCTCGCACCTGCATCCTTCTGCGTCTGTCTGCTGTGCATCATTCTGACCCTTCCTTCCTCACCTCCGCAGGACGTTAATGTCCCCCTTGGAATGGCAGCTGCAGGGGATCAGCCCCAGTGACTCACACATTTCTAGGACCTTCTTTCCACTATACCTTTGGCCGGAAAAATTAATAAGTCCATATTGATATAAATAATTGAACACATAAATAAGAAGAGACAAGATTTCTTTATAGAAGAGTTCGGAATAATTTAAAAGGAGTAAAGAATGCAGAAAATCACCATGACGACAAAACCATTGTGATCATCGCAGACGAGGCTCACTGCTCGATGCCAAAGTTAGTCGTGACATTAAGGAGAAACAGGGTGTTTGCAGCACTGCAAGTCCCTTCCCCCAAACATGTTTAATTATTGCGGCATCTTTACCATCTATCTATTAAATTCCTCGCTCATTCACTCCGCCTGCTGAGTATGGGCTAGGCTTTGTGAATTTCTGGTAATAG
>NW_011889403.1:128390-132760 GCF_000151845.1 Pteropus vampyrus
CACAAATCTTCACGCCAAACTTGTATTTACCTCGGTTCCTACTGGCAGGTATGACGTGTCCCGCTGTGAGAAACAGCGAGAACAAGCAACCGTCAAACCCAGACTCAGAGAATGTCAATAAAAACAATTGTTTTAAAAATGGAAATCATGGCGTCGAAAAACACAGCAACTGAAGAATCCGCTTGGGGAGGCGAGAGCCAATTTAAAGTGGCAGAAGAAAGAATCGACAAACTTGAATAAAGGACGATTGAGATTATTCGCATCGTGCTGAAGAAAGAGAAAGGAATGAGGATAAATGAACAGACCCTCAGACACCTCCGGGACACCGTCGAGTGTACCGCTATACGCATGATAGGATTTCTAGAAAGAGAAGAGATAACATAGCAAAAATAATATTTTAAGGAATAATAGCTGGAAACTCCCCAAATATGATGGAAATCACTACGCATTCAAGAAGTCAAAGAAAGTCCCAAGAGAATAAATGTAGCGACTGACATCAAAGAACAGTAAGTAGAGTCCAACTGTCAAAAGCCAGAGATAAAGAGGAAATATTTAAAGCTAGGGATCCAAACAAGCAACCCTCGCATTATCAACAGTCGATTTATCATCAGAAGTCACAAATCCAGAAGGAAGAGGAGGAAATATTCAAAACTCTGAAAGAAAAAAATAATGTCAAATAAGAATTCTATATCTACAGGGCTACTGTCCAACGCTGAGAGAGAAGATACTCTCAGATAAATCGAACAGGGAGACTTTGTCCCTAATTGTTAGGCTTTACAAGAAACAGCAGAGCGAGTCATCGGAGGGAAATTATAAGACACCGAACGGTAACTCGAATCCACACAAATATATCAAGAGTACAAGTAAAGATAGCGGTGTGGGTAAGTGTAAGTGTGAGTGTTGTATTCTAACAGAATTCATCTATATGAATTCTGTTAATTCATATAGATGACTTTCTTGTCATCTATATGATTTAATACACAACTTTCCCAATCACTAATTTTAAAACTGTGATGGACTTGCGATGAATGAAGCGATAATTTATATGAAAATAATAGTACGAAGGAGGGAGAGAAGGAACAGAGTGACGTCGGAACTTTGTTTTAATTTATAGTGATGAAATTACGTTTATATTAATGTTAATTAGATCGTTTCAAGTTAACATGTTAATTGCGATCACCATGACAACGAATGCGAAAATAATTCCAAAAAACAGCTAGGGAATTAGAAGGGTTCATTGGGAAATACAGAAGGAGGCAATGTTGGTTAAGCGTGGAACGAAACCGAAATGACATCAGAAATGAATAATAAAATGCGAGACACGGATCTTTGATCGACAGTAATTGCATTCAAGGTAAATAGATATAAAATCCCACCAACAGGCAGAGATTGTCAGAACTGATAAGGAAACACGATTCGAATATGTTTTCTAGAAGGGAGACACTTTAGAAACAAAGACACAATGAAAGTCAAATGATGAAAAATACATACTGTGAAAACATTATCCAAAGGAGAACTGAAGAGCGATATGCATATCAGACAAAACTAGATTTTAAGAAAAAAAAATTATCACGAAAGAGAAAGGACATTTTATGATAAAATGGCCAGCCTATCAAGAAGACGTACCTTTAAACTCACATGCGCCTAACAACAGAACCCGAAGCACGTGAAGCGAAAGCGACATAGTTTACGGGAGAAACAGACAATTAAACAATAATAGTTGGAGACTTCAATAACCCACTCTCAATAATGGCTAGAAAAACTAGGAAGAAGATTAACGGGGAAACAGAAGATTTGAACGACACAATAGTTCAGCTGAATCTAACAGACAACCGCAGAACCCTTCACGTAATAAGGGAAGAACACACACTCTGCTCCACGGATGTGTGCATGAGACTCTGTGCAGGACAGACCACCCGGTAGGCTATAAAACCTGTCTCGATAAGTGCATAGAAGCCGAAACCAAACAAAGGATGCTACCTGACCATAACAGAGTAAGTCAATAACACATAGAAATTCACAAATCTGCAGAAATTAAACCGCCCATGCTTAGGGAATCAATGTGGCGGGAAAGAAATCGCAAGCAAATATAACCTTATCACAGTGACTGTTTCCCAATGTAAATATGTATCGAATCATCGCGGTGCACGCCTTAAGCTTACACGGTTATGTCTATTATATTTTAGTAAAGGTAGAAACGGTTAAAGAAAAATCAGACCATAATTTGAGATGAATGAAGGCGAAAACATGGTATAGCAAAGGTTAAGAGATACAGTTAAAACGGTGCTTCGAGAAAAATCACGTTACAATAGGAAACACCTCGAGTGGAAAGGCTAACCTTCCTTTTGAAGGAACTAGAACGGAGCAATACATTCTACCCAGATCGAGCAGAAATGAATCGAATAGAAAATTGAAAAACAAGGGAGAAAAGTTAAGACAACCAAGAAAAGGTCCTTTGAAAACAGAAGCTCGGCCGGTAAAGCTCGGGAAGAAAGGGGCACGGGATGGGACTCGAATTAGTAAAATCAAACCACCGAAGAAGGGGGCGTCTTCCCAGCCCTCCACGAGTACCAGGCAGTTATAAGGGCGCACTAGGAATAAGATGCCAGGAAATTAGGTGACCTGATGATCTCGAGGAAGAGGATAAACTCGCGGACAAATTGGCAGTCACTAGAGAGTCACGGGGATGTGGAGCACAAGGAATGGCGTCAGTAAAATTGTAATAACTGCGCGTCGTGTCTGGCGGGCACTCCATTTATTGGGGTCATCACCTAAGTTACGGAAGCGTCTAATCGCTTTGTTATACTCTGGAAACTAATATAATATTGAACGCCAACTACAACTGAGAACTAAAAGTATAAAAAAAAGAAATATTTGTGTCATAGGTTGTCGGTGGCTCTGCTCTTCCCTTGAGACATACGACAGTGATGCATCCTACGGTTAGTGCAAATCCGTTCTGCAATTCCTTAGAAAGAGCTACCAGGATGAGCAGATACTGACCTACTGGTTCGCGCGGATGGGGATCCGTCTCATTAGCCCATTCGATCTTCAGGTCTCCGGGGACAGACGCCACCGTCACCTCGCGTTCCAATTCCGAACCCGAGCTCAACACCTGCGAGACCCGGAGGCTCTCGCGCTTGGCTCATTCCATCCCCAGCTTTTCATCGGCCATGTCAGTGTCTTTCTCTCTTATGGTAAATACCGCCTATGTCTGGTGTAAGAAATGGGACGCACCCCCAGTCTCACGAAGCCGTTTTCCTAAAATACGTTCTTGATGCTGCATGAGATCGTCCGCAGAGTTTAGGCCTGTGATGTACACGGAACTCGCTTTCTGTGTCACGGGGGGTCAAACGCCAGGTTTTATGTTCCTCCACGACGACTCCGTCTATTAGAAAACTCATTGAAAAATCCATCTTTCCCCCACAGATCTTTTGAAAAGAAATTATTTCCTTTTATATGCATACATCTATATTTTAGCTTATTTTTTTTCATTGATTTATCTGTCTTTGCCTAACTAACACGCCGAGGAAGCCAGACCCAATCCTTATGGACTCCCCTTGGTTGAGGGGGTCCAGCTTCGGTGGCACCAGGCCCCCCTGGAGCGAGGAGACCCCCGGCGTCCCCAGCAGCAGCAGCTCCCCGCTCCCTCGCTGCCGCCTGGGGCTCCGGCCTCAGCGCAGCACCTGCCCAGACTTGAAAACCAGTTTCCATCGGAGGCACCGCTTTACACAAGCTGGTGTGCACGCGAAGGCTCGGGTTCGTGCCAGTCGCCCACGCGTGTCCCTTCAGCGGTCCGCCCTCTTTCCATCCCTGACAAGGACTCCAGGGCCGTACAGCCGGGGACCCGCGAGGCCGCCGCGTGCACGGGCTCAGGGCGCGCGTCCCGGGGTCGAGAGCCATCCCGGGCTGCCGCCGCCTGCTCGCGGGCGCCCCAGAGGTTCAAGGGCTGCCGGACCCTGATTTTCCCTTTGATCAAGAGTGATTGTTCGTTTCCTGGCAAATCGCAGATGTCTCTCCGGGGTCCCCGGCCCAGGCCTGGGACGCACACCTGGGGGCGAACCCCGGTCCCCGCGCGCCGGCATTCCCGCTGGGCCTCATCTTATTCTGGTCCCACAACGGAAAAGGCCCCCGAGGACCCATGAGCTGCCTGGAGGGGGAAGGGCAAGGCCGCTGGGGACCCCCTCTGACCGGCACCCGCGCCCCACCTTCTCCCTGCACGCGGAAGTCGGGGTGGGGCGCGAGGCCCCATGGACGCGCTCGCGCAGCACGCGGCCCCCCAAGTACTAAAGGGGGAAGTAGCCCCCCCAAAAAACCGTGCTGGCCTTCAGCGTCGCCTTCCCGGGGAGAGAATCTACGGAGAGAAGAGGCCT
>NW_011889403.1:134035-149484 GCF_000151845.1 Pteropus vampyrus
GGGACACGGTGGGTGGCGGGGTCGGAGGCCGCCGGGAGGCTGGGCTGGCAGGAGGCCTGGCCCCCTAGGATTCGGTTTCCTCCGGACGGCTGCTCGCTGCAGACACCCTTTGGTGTCCTGTCCGCACGCGGGACCCCGGGCACACCACTGATGCCTGGCTGCCGGTCCTCTCTGCACGTGGTCCTGAGTTATCAGTGTCCTCATTACCACGTCACCTCTGAGCCACCTCCACGGCCCTGTCTAGTAGCTCCCGGTCGCGTGTGGGCGGACCACAGAATTAGAACAATGACTTCCAATATTTATATGGAACCCAAAAGACCACGAATAGGCGAAGAAATCTTGAGAAAGAGCAAAGGAGGAGGTTTCGTGTGCCTCGATGTCAAACTATACTACGAAGCTATAATAATCAAAACAGCATGGCACCGGCGTAAAAGCAGACACAGGTCAGTGGAATAGAAAGCCCAGAAATAAACCCCTGCTTATGCGGTTGATTCATCTGCAGCGAAGGAAGCCACAATACAAAGTGGGGTCAAGACAGTCTCTCTGACAAATCATGTTGGGAAAACTGGACAGATACAGGCAAAGAAAAAAAGAAAAGAAAAGAAATTGAACCACCTTCTTACACCATATATAATAATAAACTCAAAATCGATTAAAGACTTAAATCTAAGACCTGAAACCATAAAACTCCCAGAAGAAAACATGGACAGTAAACTCTCTGACACCGCTCTTAGCAATATTTTCTGATATATCTCCGCAGTCAAAGGAAACAAAAGAAAAAAATAAACAAATGGGACGACATCAAACTAAAAAGGTTTTGCACAGCAAAGCGAACCGGCCACAAAATGAAAAGACAGCCTATCGGATGGCAGAAGAGATTTGCCAATGATACATCCGATAAGAGGTTAATCTAAATACATAAGGAACCCATACATCTTAACACCGAAAAACTAAACAATCCAATTAAAAAACGGGCAGAGGACCTGAACAGACATTTCTCTGAAGAGGACATACACATGGCCAACAGGCATATGAAAAGATGCTCAATGTCACTAATTAATAGAGAAATGCAAATTAAAACCACAATGAGACCTCACTTCGCACCCGTCAGGACGGCATCATCAGTAAATCAACGACAAGTGTGGGTGAGGATGTGGAGAACAGGGACCCCTCGTGCACTATTGGTGGGACTGCAAACTGGGGCAGCCGCTCTGGAAAACAGTCTGGAGGTTCCTCAAAAAGTTAAAAATAGAACTACCTGATGTTCCAGCCATCCCACTTCTGGGTATTGATCTGAAGAAACCCAAATCACTAATTAGAAAAGACCTATGCGCCCCCATGTCCGACGCAGCATTATTTACAATGGCCAAGATATGGAAGCCACCTAAGTGCCCATCGACAGAGAACCGGATGGAAAAGAGGTGCTACGCACGATGGAATATTACTCAGTCGTGAAAAGGAACGCGATCTTGACATTTGCAACGACATGGATGGACCTGGAGGGCGTTATGCTCAGTGAAATAAGTCAGACAGAGAGAGGCAGATACCGTCTGAGCTCGATTATATGTGGAACCCGAAAGGCAAAACGAATGAATACACAGAAACAGACGCGCAGATATAGAGAGCCAGCTGATGCTTGCCGAAGGGGACAGGGGTAGGGAAGGGGAATAAAGGAAAAGGTAAATTAAAAAGAAACAGAATAAGAAAAAGAAAAACCGAAGACATGGGCATAGGCTTCATTCCCTACCGCCCACCGAGGCACCACGTCCTGCCGCCAGCATATTCCAGAAGGGAACGCCGTTTCAGGAAATGCAGAAATGCCAAGCATTTTTATTTAGGTCACTAGAAGACACACATACCAACGACGAGACTTGTAATTTCTAGACCGGTGACTCTTTTCTGCGGTGCCGACGGGAAGACAGAGCGAGAAGTCCATCGGGGATGATTAAAACCTTCGGAATTGCTTCGGAAGCTAAAAAGCATCACTCTAACAATAGTGTCATCAGCTTCTGGTAACTTCTTTTTCTCAATCAGTTGTACAAGCGCTCACACTGTTGAGCCTTTATTCACTGGTGCAATTTAAATATAACCTGTGACTTAATAAGTTGGAATATCGAATTTGCGCCAGCCACACCAGAGGAGTGGGGAGACATTCCCCCCCAGAGGAGGCGGGGGTCTGGGGAAGGATGGGTGGGTCACAGGCTGAGAAAGTCTCGCCTGAGGCTTTGCGTTTTTAAATAATGACAATGGGACTCTGCGATCTCTCCCACACAGAGGAACAGGGATATGACGGATGATAACGGATACATTTTTGGCTTCGCGAGATGAGCTGCCCGGCTCGTCATTCTCATGACTACCTGAGCCCTATCGACCCGGCGGCGGGAAAAGCCCGGTCACTGACCGCTGGGCGAGGAGGTGCAACTCACCCCCAGGTCCTTAAACGGAGGACGTGGCCCAGCAGGCAAGGGGACGCGTTTTCTCAGCTTTGGTCCTGTCACCCCTAGAAAACTCTTGCCCTGCATGTCCCCTGCCCAAGGCGGACAGTTCGATGACACCAGCACGCATTGTGATAATGACGATGAGTCGAGGCACGAAGAAATTAACGGAGTCCTGACCCTCGGAGAGATACGAGGAAGGACAGGGAAGAATCTGGAGGAGAGGGGACTCCGAAGCTGCCGGCGAGAATAGGAACTGGTACAGCCACGCGGGGAGGCAGTGTGGCGTTTCCCCTGAAAACGACAAATAGGACCCCCATCGGACCCGGGAAGCCCACTCCTGGGTATTTATCTGAAGGACATGAAATCACCAACTCGGAGAGAGACCCACACGCCCCACGTTCATGGCGGTGCCGTTCATAAGCAGCAGCCAGAGCATCCACCAGCGGATTTGGGTGCTGAAAGGTAGGGTACGTATACAACGCCATATCGTCCGGCCACAGAAAAGAAGGAAATCCTGCTGTTTCCGACAACACGGGTGATGAGCAAAGCGTCTCAGACAGAGGGAGCCAGACGCTGCATGATCTCACACGGATGCAGACTCTGAACGAGCCGGACTCGGTTAACCGGGGCAGAAGGCTGGTGGCCGAGGCCGGGGGCGCTTGGGGAGGGGAGGATGTCGGGCAAAGTGTGAACATGTCCTGATAAGAGGTGTCGTGTCCTGGAGAGGTCATCTAGAGCACGGCGACTGTAGCTAGGACACTGTGTACGTGGAAGGTGCTAAGTGGGCAGACCTAACGACAGTAAGCGGTGATGGAGGTGACCGCGTCACGGCAGCTGTGCGTGTCAAACCATCACGCTGTACCCCAAACGCACGCGGCGCTGTCTGTCCGTTACGGCTCAATAAAATGTGGCTGAGATCTGGGCAGAAGCCCCTAGGATTCAGCTTCTCTGCTTAAATACCCACCTGGAAGCTCAGCTCCTTACAGTTCTCTAGCCTCTGACTTGTCGGTGACACCCACGTCGAAACGGGGGACCCCCTCCAGCCCGCAGAAACCTCAGAAGCCTGTCCTTATACCTGGGCATGGAGTTTGTGGGGCCGCCAGACGGTGGAGCACCTTTCCCACTGCCCACGCCTGCGACGCCCCCTCGTTTCCCTGGCACCAGAGACGGGGCGGACCCCAGGCAAATCCCTACGCTCATCACGTGCCGCAGGCTTCCAGAACAGTCCTCCCAGCACTGTGGGTGCCTCTCTTCACCCGTTCTCTTAAAGATGCTGGACGCCAGCTTTATCCCCAGCACTTAAGAAAGCGCGCATTCCCCCCGGGGCCTCCACGGCGAGGAGACTGTGGCTTCCCGGCCCACGGTCCTCAGCACGGCCCTGCCTGCTCTAGCCCCGCCAAGGGGGCTGCCACCGTGACCTGTGCTGAGGGACGGACCTGCGTCTATGAGCCGCACACTGTCCCCACCCAGGGGGCCTGGACCCGCATTCGGGAAAGTATCCGTAGGGACCATGAACACAGCATGTCCTCAGTACGCAGCGTGCTGCCCCCAGCCCCCTGCCTTGAAAACGTTTCTAAGACCCGGCAGCCCCCCTGGGGGACGAGGGTGACAGCAGCTCTGTTGCCATGGGCCCCCGAGGACTCGGCCGCCCCCGCCCCAGCATCCCAGTTCATCACTCTGTCGCCCAGACGCCATGGCCGGGCAGCGCCCCAGCAGGTGAGTGGGGCCAGGCGTCAGGCGAGCAAAGTGCGTCAATCTGAGGGGAGTCACGCTTTAGCCCGTCTCCATGGCAACCGAAAGTCGAAAGCAGGCAATCAGGGATAATCAGCCCCGTGGGCGGGCCGGGCCCTGTGCTCTCCCTCTGCTCCGCTCTCCGCCCACACGGTCCCCCCGGGACACAAGCCCGCGTCAAGCCCGGGGAAGAGGGCCCCACGAGACTCCATGACAACCGGCCGCCCTCCACGCTGCCTCCCCTCACGCCCTGGAAACGCCACCTTTCCCGCAAAAACGCCTGCTTTGCAAACAATCTGGCGACAATAGGGCTACTCCAGGGCACGCGCTCCCCGAGCCCCATGGGGTGGGGCTCCCGAGGCTCCCGGGCCCGGACGGTGAGGAACGGGCCAGCGGGGGACAGGACGGGGCTGCTCCTTCTTCATGCCCCTCTCCCCCGGCCCCCGACTGTTTATTTTCAAAAATCTCAAACCCACAGAAAAGGTGAGCGCATCATAAAATACAGCTCTGCAGTGTCCTCCCCTAAATGCACCGAATGTTAGCGATTTGGCGCATCAGCTTTTCTATGTGCCGACGTCTCGTCTACGCACCTCTGCGTTCGCGTGTCCCCCATCTTCATTCGCTGCTGCGTAACCCTGACGGCCTCATCACACCTAAGGAAACCACGATCGGTTCACGGAGTCCGTGCCGAAAGTTTCTCGACTTTTCCCCAAATGTCTCTCACGGCTTTTTTACCGTTTTGTGTCCAGAACGCAGGCCACGTCCACGCATTGCCTTGGGTCGTTTGTCTGTTTTAATCTGTGACAGTCACCTCGCTCTGCCAACACGTGTATTTTTTTTTTTTATGACATTGTTTTTCCGGAGCCCGGGTCAGTCGTCCTGTAGAATGTTCTGTCTCTCGATGTCGTCCGATTTCCTCTCAGGACTAGACTCAGGTTGGGTTGCCATTGCCCTCAGTGGTCTCTGCTGGGCCAGGGATGCTTCTCCTCTTCAGGGTGGACATGTTGTCTGTGAGGTGACGCTTTGAGATGCCAGGACTAACCTGTCCCAACGTCCTTCACCTGGAGACTTTAGCCCGGATAGATGACCCTGTCGGAATCAGATATTACACGGGGTGCGGGAATGCTGACTTTCCACTTCTGTCTCTCCTTCCACAGTTACTACCTAGGAAGAGAAAGAGCTCTTCCTTCACTCACCCTGTCACCTACTGTCTGTCTACCCATCTGTCATCTATCATCCATCCATCCATCATCCATCCATCCATCATCTGTCCATCATCCATCCATCCATCCATCCATCCAACCATCCATCCATCATCCAACCATCCATCATCCATCCACCCATCCATCCATCATCCATCCAACCATCCATCCATCCATCCATCCATCATCCATCCAACCATCCAACCATCCATCATCCATCCATCCATCCATCCACCCACCCACCCATCCATCCATCACGTATCTATCTTCTGTTATGTATATATGTATTTATACCTCCATCAATTTATATCTTTACAGAGGTAAAATCTAAAAACTGCATATATTTGATGAGCATACAGATCTATACATCTATGAAACAATCACCACAATCAACATAACAAATATTTCCACCATCTCCACCCCCAAATTCGTGTGACCCTTTATAATCTCTCTCCAATTGTTTCAGCAGGCAGCCACTGCTGTGCTTTACTTCACTATAAGTGAGTTTTCGCTTTTTGGAATTTTAGATACACACAATCATACAGCCTGTGTTCTTTCTTGCTGGCTTCTTTGCTCGGCATAAGGATGTTCAGGTCCATCTATGACGTGTGTACTGATAGGTCGTTCCCTTTGTTCCTTTTTAGTGCTATGGGGCTTTCTATTTTCTTTGAAAATGTTGAAATTTAAAATAATTTCAGATTTATGGAATGATTGCAAAAACGGCACCGTGAATCCACATTTTCGCATTTTCTTTTGCTATTGTTTTCGAGTTCCTTATATGTTTCGGATATTAACCCCTTATCATAAAAATGCTTTGCAAACATTCTCTCTCCATCCCACGGGCTGTTTCTTCGCTCCGTTGTCTCCTCGAAGAACAAACACAGAGCGACAGGCTCATGAAAAGTTGCTCTGCATCGCTAATCATCAGGGAAGTGTGGATCAAAACCACAATGAGATGCCATCCCACACCTGTCGGAATGTCTACTACCACACAGACAAGTGACAACAGGTGCCAGCGCGGATGAGGCGAAGAAGCCCCTTGCACACTGTGGGTGAGCATGTGCATTGGTGCGGTCATTACGCAGACCAGAATGGAGGTTTCTCAAAAACTAAGCACGGAAAACTACATTATCCAGGGATCCGACTTCTGGGTGTATACACAGAGGAAATGAGATCAGTATCTTGAAGACACACCTGCACTCCCGTGCTCACTACAGCATTAGTCACAAGAGCCACGACATGGAAACAATCTTAGTGTCTAGGCTCTTCGGCACTTAGTGATGTTGTTTTAGGCTCTCAGATTGATTGACAGACGCTTAGACTGCTTGACACTTAGGCTATTCGGTTGGTTCATCCACGTTGTCACAAATGGCAAGATTTCCTCTTGAAGGCTGACCGATATTTCCTCTTGAAGGCTGACCGATATTCCATTATATCTATACACCTACCTATCATTTATCTATTACTATCTATCTATCTATCTATCTATCTATCTATCTATCTATCTACCTACCTATCTACCTACCTGTATACACACATATACACAATGGAATATTAGCTTAAAAAAAGAATATCATGCCCTATGTGACAACATGGATGAACCTGGAAGACACTGAGCTAAGTGAAATAAGCCAGACACAAAAAGCTACATCCCGTATCATCTCACACGTGGAATCTAAAATATTCACTCAGACAAGCAGGGATTAGCACGGTGGTTGCCGGGGGCTGGAGCGTGAGGGAGATTAGAGATGTTGGTCGAAGTGTCCAGAGTTCCAGCTGTGATGAGTAAATCCTTGGGATCTAACAAACAGCAGGGCAAGCACAGTTAATAATAGTGTGTTACATACTTGAAACTTTCTGAGAGTAGATCTTAGGTGTTACAAAGACACACAAAATGACAGTGACATGAGAGGCACTGGATGTTAATTAGCTTGGCTGTGGTGACCACTTCACAATGTATATGATATTAAAGCATCATGTCGTGCGCCTTAAACATATACAATGTTTATTGATCAGTTATAGTGCAATAAAGCTGGAAAAGTAAGACATCGGCATGAGCACGTCATATTAACTAAATCGGGCTTTATTCAGAGGTCATGAGTTGTTGCTCTAATGCAGTGTTTCTTGTTCCGGGATCCTGCCCGAGACGCCATACATATCTCTTTAGCCCCCTCCAGTCGGTGGCTGTTTCTCAGTTTTTTTTTGTTTGTTTGTTTTTTGTTTTTTTGTTTTTTGTTTTTTATAACCTTGACACTTTGAAGACTACTGATGAGGTATTTTGTAGAACGTCCTTCGACTTGAGTCGATCCGGTGTGTGCTGATTATTCACTATGGTTGTGAGCTTTGGAGATGAATATCCCAGAAGGCAGGCACAGCCCTCATCAGGCCACACGGGGGCCCACAGGACCCGCGGGACCCGTTACCTGAGGCGGTGACCTTGACGACTTGCTCAGGACGGTGCCGGCCAGTTTTCTGCACTGCGGAGCTGCCATTGTCCCCTCTCCGTCCTCGTGAGAGGCCAGCTTCCGAAGCCGGCGTTCAGGAGAGGAGAAACGAGCTCCGTCTCCTGGTGGAGGAAATAACCTACGGTTATATTTTGTAATTCTCATGAAAAGAAGATTTGTCCTTTCTCTCCTCTTTATTTGTGAGATTTTTATCTCTAAACATCAGCGTGGACTCAGAGGCATTGATTTTATTCTTTTGGTTACAATCAGAAACTATCCTTTACTCGTTTCTCAAATTGTCCCAGGGTTGTTTAAAGCCCTTTGCTCTACTCCCGCGTCCCTGGGACACGTGTCCACCTTTTTTCTTTCTTTCTTTCTTTCTTTCCTTCCTCCCTCCCTCCCTCCCTCCCTTCCTTCCATTTCTTTACTTTCTGGCACCACATAGTGCTTCAGGTCCACCCTGCCTTTTTCTGTCCCAGCCCCAACATCGCCCAAAGTCCTGGTTCCTTGACGGGGGAGTCGCTTCTAGAATCTGAGGCCTGGGCGCTGCGTGTGTTCACGGCCCCTGGGCTGTTGCTGCTTCCGGTCCCTCTCCGCAGACAATGAGAAACTCGAACGCATGCACGGCCTTCTCTCGGCTTTATGAAAACGCTAGGCCCATCGAGTGCTCAGCTTTCCGTCATGAAGCTGGATCCGCTTGCTTATCTCATGTCTTAAAGTGGAAAGTGGCAGAGTTTAATTTCCCCGTCACGCCTTCTCTAGGGACAGTGATGTTCCCCCTCGACACGAAGTCGACGTGACCGCACACTCGGGCGGGGACGTAAGTGGAACTGGGCGGTTACACGGAGCCAGATGACAGAGCGTGTTACGAGAAAAATGTGTCCGAGGGGTGAATGGTCAGACAGGCTCCCCGGCTTCCCCGACTCCCCGAGCCTGCCCCCCACGTGTGCTGAGCATGAAAACAGCATCCCTGAGTGCACGCCCACCTCTCTGCACGCGAAATCCAGTGTGGACGCCCCAGGAAGCTATCCTGGCGTGTTGCTCTTCAACCTCACGCCCCCAGAGGGGTCCACGATGACCCCCGTTTTCAGGAACGAAATGTGAAACGCTAGGGATGCGAATCCCCAAGGTCTCTGGACAGAAAATCTTTCTAATCCCGGCCTTCCCGCAGGCCCAGCGCACAGTGTGTCCTCCCCACGTCATGCTTGCTTTTCAGTCCCCGAGGTCTGTGGGACATGAAGGCCTGAGGGGGGAATGCTGCTTGCAGAAAGATGAGGCCCTTTCTGGGGTTCACCGGGCAACCCCATCGACGTCAACGAGCAGATGCACAACAGAAAAGTCCCCCAGAAACCAGGAGCTTTGGGAGCGCGAGGGGAGAGGGGCCAGCTGGGGCGCAGAAGCAGGTAGAAGGAGGAACAGCTGACCTCTCGACCCCACGCTGCGGTCCGTGGGAAAGGCAGAGGCCGGAATGAACACGCTGGAGGGACCCGGATGAGTCTGTGGAGGGAAGACACTCTCACCTGGCAGACTGGGTGCTGATGCCCACATGCCCCACCCATGCCCCACCCATGCCCCACCCATGCCCCACCACCTGCGCATCTCAGAACTGTCATGGATGTGTCAGGACCTACTAAGAGCTGTCGTTGCTCACAAGCCCCTCCCCCAGATCCCGGCGGTGCCCAGGTACAGGACGAGGAGGAGGTCCGATGCCACAGGTCGATGTGCTCAGGCCCAGTAAGGACGCGTCACAGAATGCTGAAGGCCTTTGGAACGGCTTCCTCGGGGGGGTGCCAGCCCAAGGGGAAAATGGGCATGTTGAAGGTCCTGCGTCCCTGTAAGACTCACACAGCCACGTGACTCAGCAGGCAGCTTATATCCTACACCGAAGTCATAAACTGTGAGGACACGGTCAATAATTTCCACACCAAACAACCCAAGAGTGGGCTCCAAGGACACCTGCAGTCACAAAGAGCGGTATCAGAAAGGGCTGGGGGTGGGCAGGAAGACGGGGGGAAAAGGTATTTGGGGGCAAAGCTAACAGAGCACCTCCAGCCTCCCATTCATGGGTCTATAATGCCTTGTGCCCCCCAAGACCCCCATGGCAATCAGTACAGCCGGGGTCACAGATAGGACAAAGAGCATTGTGCCGACCCCCAGGAAGACCCCTCACGTCCCAGGTATCACCTACTGGCTTCCTCCTTCCCAAGGCCACACTGCGATGGTCGGTGTGGCTCACTAATCTCTGTCTTCAACAAACCGAGCCGGCCGACCGACCGACCGACCGACCGACCGACCAACCAAACAACCGACCAAACAACCGACCGACCAAACAACCGACGGGCCAAGCAAAATGAACAAAACTGGGTATATTCTCAATTGCATTTCCGGTAGCGAAATGTTAAACATTTTTTTTGGCTTTGCTATTTTCAAAGATACTCTATTTTTTTTTTTTGCCTCACAGTAACTTTCACAAAATAAATGCTTTTGAAGGGAAAACTTTAACAGGTAAGTTGCCTTGATTTATGATTATTTTGACTCTATTCTCGAATATGGGTGCGGCCAAATCATGAGTTGTCCATTTTATTCTACAGCAGCATAAAGAAAAACAAGGTGATTTCCTCGTGTTGAATAATTCGAAGAACAGTTAAAGATTTACAAGTTGGATTCTGTACACCATTTTAGCCTTAAATATTTAATCTGTTTAATTAAATCGCAATGTAGAAAATGACCACCAACGCACAAAATTGACTTATGCTTCTTCTCACTCAAGTCACTGCGACCCTTGGTCTGATTTTCATAAGAATAGGTTATTTTGCCTGTTACTGAAAATCATAGACAAACAGCACACACTATTTCAGATTATCCATCAGCGCGATGTTTCTGAGGCTTCTCCATGTTACTGTATACGTCATCAGTCCACCTTTTTCCCTGCTGAGTAGTATTCCACTGTACACCGACGCCTGGGTGCCTGTTTCCAGGCGTTTGCCGTTGTGTATAAGGACCATGGACAGAAAGTCAGGATGCACAGACCTCAACTCAGAAACGGGAGTGGGGATTCCCTCCCCCCCAGTTCCTCACCCTGATCCATTATTTCAGCGATTTTGATGAGCTGGCGGGTGAGAAGCCCTGTGTACACTGGACGGAGAGACCGGGGCAGCTGGCGTTCAGATCATATGTGCGAAGGAAGGGCTGAAGTGCCCCTTTCTCAGATTTTGCTCCTCGTGCAAAGCTGGAGACACCCTGCAGGGTGTCAGATGTCCTGGGTAAGAAATGTTTGCTGATTGCAAAATCATAAAGTTCTTCTCATGTTTTCTTTTGGAAAAGTTTTTTCTGCCTTATTGTTCCTATTTAGATCTGAAAGCCCTCAATACTTGATTATTTTGTATAACGGTAGGGACCAGTACGTACATATATGTTCCTAGTAACATTTTTGAAGAGACGATTATTTTTTCAGTGCCGTATGGTGCCCGTGCGTCATGACGCAGGTGGCCTTATGTGTGGGACCGTGTGTGCCGTCTCTGTTTTGTTCGTCAATCTAGTCAGCTCGAGCCTACGCTGCAGGTAGCACTCCACCAACCCTGACATGTGGTGGTGTAAGTCCTCCAAGTTTGTGCTTTTTCTTGAAGTTACTTCGGGTCTTTATTCATCCTTTGTGTTTCTATATAAATTTTAGAACCATCTTGTCAATTTCTGAGCACATGCTAAAATTTTCATTAGGATGGCACGGAATGTGGAGTCGAGCCAGGGTGAACTGAAATATTTAATATGGATCCTTCCGACTCAAGGCCACGTGTAGCCATCCATTCTTTACATGTATAATTTATAGAAATAGTATTTTACAGTTTTGTTAAGAGGTCCGACATATGTTTGTAAGAATTAATCCTAGTCGTTTGATTTTTTCAGTGCTATAGTAAACGGCCTCACAACTTTGCCAACTATTCTAACTGAATTATTCTTACTGGTGTTTGGTTACGTTTCCCCTAGTCGAGTGTGTGGCTGTCCGTGTCTCGTATCTCCCTGTAGGCACTGTGTCTCTTTAGAATGTTGGCTCATTTGTTTTGCAAACTTCACACTTGAATGCATCCCCCAAAATATCATGAATGTCTTTTTTTTTTTTTTTAATTTTAAGGATGTGAGTGATGCAAGCTCTACATCCTGGTGGAAACATAAAGTTGGATTTCAATCTTTGTGTTTTGGGTAGTCGATTTACATTTAATGTAATTTAGATTTAATGTAATTACTACAGTCGAGTATCAGATGGTTTATAGTTCTTCTCTCCTTTCTGGACTTACTTTAAAATCAATCATATTTTAGTCATTCATTTTTTAATCTCTAGAATTATTATTTGTAGATCATTTTATTATTTTTGTTGGCCATCCGATGGATTGCAATATGTTCTTTTAACTTAATAAATTCTAATGTAAATGCCTATTTTCGTCATGTCCCCAGTAATGACAGAAATCCACTTTGCATTATTGCTCTTGCGTTTTAATTCTACTTAGATTTCGAATCCTACAAGATCTTAGCATCGTTGTTTTGTACGCCAACATCTATTTATATCCAGCCGCATAGTAAGCCTGTCTCATAACCTTCATTTCTTCCTGTTTTTCCAGTGATTCTCTTAGGAATTATTCTGCCCGAACATGTCCTTTTGTTTATTCTTTTTAGGGCAGGTATGCTGGAAATTTTTCTCTGAAGACATATTTACTTTACTTCAAAAAGATATTTCCACTGAACTAGAATTCCTGGTCAGCAGTTATTTTCTTGTTACTTTAGAAAAGTAACATCATTTCCTGTCTTCAATTATTTCTGTTTGGAAATTTGTGTTTTGGTGTTGCCCCTTTAAACATAACGTGTCTGTTTTTCTCTGGCTTCTTTCAATATTTTGTTCATTGATTTTCTTCATTGTATTCGGTGTTTTTACGACATATGCCATAGGTGTGGTTTTCTTTGTATTTATCCTGACTCATTTTTGCTGGATTTCTTTAATATGCCGATTGATATCTTCATTAATTTTAGGAGATTATCAAGCATTATTTCTTCAAATATTGCTTTAATCCCTAGTTCTCTCTCTTCTGATTTCAAGATTCTAATTCCCAATGTGTTAGGTATTTTCACTGTGTTCCAGATGCCTCAAATATAAAGTTCCAATGATTTATTCTTTATAATTATTTTCCTATATTTGCTATTGGTCCTATTTATTGCTCGATCACTCATAGTTATACTATGTATGGGGTTCATGATTTTAGCTTTTATTTTTATACTTTGAGTATTTTATGCATTTTTCACATTTGAAAAGTTCTCTTTTCATCTTTTTTTCTCAATCTTAATAAACATTTTCATCAGAATTAGAGCTGAGAGTCCATCTGCCAGTTCGACACCCGCAGAGTGTTTTTTTTTTTCCAATTTAAAACACGCGGTACAGAAAAGTATCAATTTAAGGTGTTCATCATTTCACAATTTTAACCATGAAGTATGTCAATAATATTTGAAATAATTTTATGGAAAATGGTATAAGTCGTATTCTCTCTCTCTCTCTCTCTCTCTCTCTCACACACACACACACACACACACGTATATTTCAAAATACCAGCAAATGGTATTTACACAGCTCTGGCTAAGAAATAAAGTGTATATATGAGTAAATACGGAGAATAACGTGCTTTTGTAATCTTTTCCTTGTTCTGAAAAATCATACAGAAAGGATGTCGGAACGGGTGAATTCAAGATTTCAATATGTCTCCCAATTGACAGTTTAAAAGAAGCTTCATGTGACAATAACCTTCGGCCGAGAGGAAACGGCCCGCCAGCCCGTCCTAGAGACGGTCCCACCTGTCCTTCTGGAGAGTCGCAGCCCGAACGTCCCCAGCACCAACGGCCGTCACGGCCACCACCTCGCCCGGCCCTTCCCCGGACGTCCCCTCCCACGCGTCTGTGTCCCAGCTTTGGACCCATCGACCTGAACGTGACTTTGCGCGGAACGCTGCGTCTGAAAAGCCCTGGCCGGGTTTGCCGCGTCTGGGCGTGGAAAGCGCGCCTCGCAGCTCGTGTCCTTGGCAGCTGCCCCATCCCGACGCCAGGACACGCTCGTAGGGACGAGCACGTGGGACGAGGGGCGAGGCCAGCGGGACACAGCTACGACACGGGGCGCGCGGCCCTTGGGCCCACCCGCCGGGACCTGCCCACGCCGCCTTATTTTTCTGGGCTATTCACTTGCTCCTGATACAAATCCATGTTCCATTGATTATTTTTGATCACCGATGACCGCTGTTCTCGTGCGCCTTCGTCAGGGATCGGCCCAGTCCCTTTCGAAGCCGGTGGCTACCATGCCTGTCGGCAGGGAGACAGGAGGTAACAGTGAGTCAGTGTTGAGTCAGATGTTGTCCTGTCTCCATAGCAACAGGATAGGAAAAGGTCTAAGAGGATGTATGGGTTCCAGCACGAGAACGACATGCCCCTTCCTTTTATCCGTTTATCCCCAGCCTACTGTCTCCCCATTTCCTCTGCAAAAATATATAAAACAAGTAGGAGGTACAGGTATAAAGAAACCTGTTTGTTACAAATAATGTCGTGTGGCTTCTGTGAGGATGTCTCAAGATCAGGCTGCTTATCTCTCTCCCTTCTGGGCGCAGACTCCATCGCTGCTACCAGTTAGTGACGCGCGCTTGCTTATTAGGATAATTTTTGTCTCATCTAATGCCTAGACCCGTGACTCGCTTTTGGCAATGGAATGTGAGCAGAAATGATGAATGTCACACACCAAGCATAAGCCTCGGAGTCGTCGCATGCGTCTGCGATCGGTTTTGTTCCTGCTGTCGCTGGAATGCCAGATCCTTCCATCTGGATGCCAGAATGAAAAAGACATGTGGGGAACGGCACTTGGCCCCCGCCAGACACACAGCCACTGTTTATGTGAACAAGCAAACAATGCTGAGAATGATGGATTCTTGAGCTTCTGAGGTCATCTCTAACCGCAGTAATGATTTACTGAAAACTAATGAAGAAAGAAATTGGCACCAGTCCTGAGGCACCACCAGAACTCGGAAGACAAACATTCATGTCGGGTCCAGATGACAGGTGGTTACAAAGCCACTATCGATGCCTAGAAACAAAGCGACCCGTGTTTTTCTCGGTAAAACGTTTGCTAAAAGGGTCGTGTGTGATAACGTGGAAAGGGCCTATGGATTTCAGCGAGGAGAGGGAGGTGAGCAGCATCGCTTAGCTGGCGAGCGCTGCTCTAGAGAAGGTACGAGGAGAGAGGGAATTTCAGAAGGTCACCCGTGAACGGGACAGCGAGGTTTAAAGACGGACTTGCTCATCCCGTCCACGCGAAGGGGAAATCGAGAAATGAGGATTGAGACTCCGTGCTGGGGGAAAGGCGAAACCCACAGCCCGGCCTCCCACACTCAGTTACGGCCTCTGAATTGATGAAAGGGAAATTCGGGCCACAATTTTATCGGTTTAAAATGTCTCAGGAAACAGAAGACGCCTGAGGGTGTGACTGTCAGGAGCCTGATCACCGCTGGTGACGTCAGTTTACCTCTGATTAGTTGAAGGGACAGATGGGGCATGCACTAGACAGAGCTGCGGATATAGCTTCTGGCACTCTGGGTTCGCACGGAACGAAAGTTAAC
>NW_011889403.1:149534-153883 GCF_000151845.1 Pteropus vampyrus
TGTGTGATAACGTGGAAAGGGCCTATGGATTTCAGCGAGGAGAGGGAGGTGAGCAGCATCGCTTAGCTGGCGAGCGCTGCTCTAGAGAAGGTACGAGGAGAGAGGGAATTTCAGAAGGTCACCCGTGAACGGGACAGCGAGGTTTAAAGACGGACTTGCTCATCCCGTCCACGCGAAGGGGAAATCGAGAAATGAGGATTGAGACTCCGTGCTGGGGGAAAGGCGAAACCCACAGCCCGGCCTCCCACACTCAGTTACGGCCTCTGAATTGATGAAAGGGAAATTCGGGCCACAATTTTATCGGTTTAAAATGTCTCAGGAAACAGAAGACGCCTGAGGGTGTGACTGTCAGGAGCCTGATCACCGCTGGTGACGTCAGTTTACCTCTGATTAGTTGAAGGGACAGATGGGGCATGCACTAGACAGAGCTGCGGATATAGCTTCTGGCACTCTGGGTTCGCACGGAACGAAAGTTAACTAGGTTTCCAGGACCCGCACCCACCAACGGGCCCGGCCGGTGTCAGAATGGCCCGTGGCTCTCTGAGACTGAGTCGTCCTCGGGCCCCTGATGCCGTTCGGATTGCGTTAGACCCCGCTGCTGTTCCCGATCGCTCCTCCTGCCTCCCCAGAGACAGGATGCGCTCTATGTCCGCAGCCGTCGGACTTGGCCGTAAGACTGCCTTTGGCGTGGGAGCTAGACTGGTGAAGGCCACGTCCAGCTGGACACCTGAAGACCCCTCCAAGGCCGTGCGGTTTCCTTGCCTCTGCCATAAGAGTGCAGTGTGATTTCCAAGGTCACACACAGCAGTTATGTTCACCGTGTTGACACGCCCATGAGCAAGAAGCACGTGTCTGTGACTGTAAGTCAGGGAAATGTGGGGGACCTTCGAGTCTGCAGTGCCACAGTGAAAGCCAACTAATATAAGTGCCACACACTTCATTTCTTCAGCTTTGTTCTCGGGAACAAAATCTGAAAAAGGAGTCGTCACCTCATTTGTTACAGAGCTGGCGTTGCAGACATCTGAGACTCTGCACGAGCCACAGATTTGTTTGATTTTTAATCTCAAAAGAAGAAGTTGGGGTGTGCACACCCTCCCCTGCCCTCGTCCAGGTCCCAGGCACTCGGGATAACCCTGCTGTGCCCACGGTTTGGGGGGCGGGTCTGGGAAAAGCCACGCCCCCTTCCAGCTCTCCAAATCCTCCCAGACACCTGCTACCGACCCTCTTCCTCAGGAATTGAAACGACGCCTTTGACAAACATAAGCCAGACACCGAGTTATATGCACCAGACGTCCAATTAAACACCTTGATTGTCACTGGTGAACACCTGACAGCCTATCTCTCGGGGATTCTGGGGATCAGGGGGTTAAAACGAGGGCTGTGTGTAGCGGAGATGCAGCGTCGGCAGGTGCGGGCTGTCCGAAGCCACGTCCAATGATTACAGTTCGGAAAGGGGCTTGGAGGAGTCACACCCCAGTGGAGAAACGACATTCGATGACCAGGTGGTCAAGGTCAACACCGGCAGCGACAGCACGTGTCCTTGGCGCGCCACCTCGTGCTCATTCTGCCCCAAACCAGGAGTCCCCGTCCCACCCTCGGGAAAAGCACAGGGGGCCACGGAGAGAGGAACATTTTACACAACGCCCGGCAGGTCCCCCGAAAACTGCGAAGGTCACCAAACACCCTGAAACCGTCACGGCCAAGAGCAGCCTACGGGAGGCGACCGCGCCCTGCAGCGTGGTGGCCTCGGTGGGATCGTCGGACCGAGAAGAGACATCTGGGGGACAGCGAGGAAGTCTCGGCGAAGTGTTGGCGTCGCCTCGCTGCTTGTGACAAGGGCCCCCAGTCGTTTACCCTGTGGATAGGAGGGGAAAGGGGGCTGGGGGGTGTGGGAGGGGTCTGTCCGCTCTTCGCGTTTCGTCTTTAAACCTAAAGCAAAGAGATCGTCACCATCCCTTCCCACCCTCAGTGAGTGAAGGCAGGCACACAGCAAGGGGGGTGCTCCCGGAACGCCCTGCGTGGAGGGCGCCTCCTTTCACCCCGCCGTCAGGAGGACGGCTCCCGATGCTGGGGGAGTGGCAGGTGGGGGAGACGAGCCCCGCCCCGCCCGGCCCGGCCCGGCCCGGCCCGCCGCCTCGTGCACAAGCGAACCGCGCATCCACTGTTGTCCGAACTCGGCGCAGGTCCCCCGACGAGGGGCTCGGGGTGCAGAGTCTCCGCGTGCTGGCCTGACGCCTGACGCCTGACGCCTGACGCCTGACGCGGGCCCCCCGGTCAGCCCCGGCCCTGCCCCGCCCGCGAGGGGCTCGGGGAGTGGGCGGCAGGACGGTGACTCGGAGGGAGACCCCGGCTCGGCGCCATGGCCGGATGCCTCGGGCCTCCCGGCGCTGCGCATGGTCACCGCAGTGACCCGGCCGGGGATGCAGGGTGCAAGCAGCACGCGTCTGCCAGGCCAGGGGCCTTGGGGACCAGCTCCTCTCCAGAGCAACGGCTTGGAGCACCGCAGCCCCGATCCCGTCGCCGCCCACGGTGCTGCCTGGGCCTCGGGCGAGTCCCGCGCACTGTGCCCGCGGCGCTGCGCCGGCGGCTCGGAAGCTAAGGGGTGGGCAGCAGCGCAGGCTCCCAGAAGGGCCTGGGGTCCCCCAACAGGGCCTGGGTCCCCCTGGAAGGGCCTCGGTACCCCCAGAAGGGCGTCAGTCCCCCAGAAGGGCCTGGGGCCCCCGGAAGGGCTTTCTTCATCTGATCCTCCTGAAATTCCATCCGCAGGGGACTCGAACCAACCTTTCTGTAAGCACGCCTGTCCCACATCCCACATCATTTTTTAAATTCTTTGAAAGCATGATTTCGTTTTAACTTAAAAAAATGTTTCGGTTACAGTTGATGTTCAGTACGGTGTTAGTTCCGGGCGCCCTGCTTAGTGCTTAGACATGTGCATAACTCACAAAGTGATCAAACGAGTCTCCGTCAAACTAAAAGCTTTCGCGTAGCAGAGGAAGCCATCCACCTGCCCAGCCAGAGAAGGCGGCTGCCCATGAAACAGCCGACAAGGGGTTAATGATCAGAACAGGTAAGGCGTTCATACAACTCGACACCAGAAAGACAAACAATCCAGCTCAAAAGTGGGCCGAGGTCCCGAACAAATGTCTCCCTGTCACTTTCCACAGACTGCCGACGCGGACCCTGAGACTCTCTCTGAGCAGGGCCTACATTTCCGACCTTGGTTCTCCTTCTTTTCCCTTCGCCCCTCAGTCAAGGTTCCCTCGTCACCCCGACAGACCTTAAAATCCCAGGCATTAAACGACAGGAACTACCCGTGCATTCTAAATCAAGTTCGTGAAATGCCAGGGCTTAAAAATGTTTATTCTGTCCCTAAACTGGAGTCCCCATGGCCCGTGCCAAGCTATCCTATCCCACGGTTCCATGTCCTTCTGGCAGGAGAGACTTATTTGTGGGAAGTCACTTTCACGACGGTCACTTTGGTGACACCTGCAACACCCGCGAGCTCAGAGGAGCAGGGGCGGAAGCTGCAGGCAGACTGGCCGCTTAGCGTGCAGGAGACAGGGGACCCGGGCTGGGCGGGGCAGAGTGTACCTGACACACCAGGCTTCTAGACCAGAGGGACACCGACTGCCGTCCACCATGGGGTGCTGCTCAGGCTTGGTTCTCACGGAAATGGGCTCACGGCTGCGGAACCCCAGTCTCAAAGGTTAATTTTTATCCCTTCTTCAAACGGAAGTGTATATTCGGTAAAGGCACAAATCTTAAATATACAGCTTAATGAGGTTTCACCCGAGTGTGCGATCAGCCACCCAAACCAATTACAGAGATTTCCGACGCCTTGAAAAATTACCTCTGTGTCTGCCACTCGCCCTCTTGGGCTAAACGTTATTCCGAAGTCTGTCACTGTAGATGTGGTTTGAATGTTTTTGAGCTTCCCATATGTGAAATCGTACAGCGCGAGGTCCTTTTTCTTCACCTTTATCTTAATCCTTGTGATTACGTGTGTTTTCATTTTCCGGTGCTGTGTAGTACTCCACTGTGTAAATACGTCGCGATTTAGTACCATGTGTCATGGCTCACACGCATTAAGATTGTTTTCCATTTGGGGCCATTACGAATTCAATTGCTATATTGTCTTCAATGTCTTGTGATGGACATAAACAATCGTTTCTCTTACTGAGGATGGATTTGTTGTCATGGGGTGCCTGCATATTAAGTTATTCTAGATACAGCTGACCATTTTCTCAAAGTGTTTGTACCGCTTTTTACTCCCACTTGCAATACGTAAGAGCTCATTTTCCCCCCAATTGGCATTGCCTTCTGATTTTAGCCGTTTGGACGGGCATGTG
>NW_011889403.1:155193-156474 GCF_000151845.1 Pteropus vampyrus
TATTCCAGAACTCTGTGACAGTACCAAAAAGGGATACCGGAAGAACCAGAGAGAATGGAGAAGAATAAATATCGAAAGCAAAAAAAAAAAAACAACCAAAAAAACACTTCCCTATAAAAGAACAAGGATAAGAATTATTAAAGTAGGAAACAACCAATATGGTTCTTTGAAAACCTCTACTCATGGTATCCAATAAAAAAAGGCAAAAAAAAAAAAATGGTATCGGAAATGAAAGAGCGGATCACCGCTGACCCATGGATAGTGACAGGATATGAAGGACACACTGTGAAGAACTCCGTGTCCGCGAATTTTATAACTTAGATCAAATGAATAGAATTCCTTGAAGGACACACTACGGAAGCTCAGGGAGAAACGGGCAACTTGATGAGTCCTAAGTCTCTTAAATACACCGACTTGATCATGAAAACCTCCCAAAAGAGAGCATCAGGACTGGAAAGTTGCAGTGGTGGATTCTAATGAACATTTAAGGAAAAAAATAACACCATTTTTTCTTTTACATCTTCCCCAAAGTAGAAGTTCATTTTAGGAGGCCGGCATTTCACTAATACCAAAACCAGTCATCGCAAGGAAAGAAAACTAAAGGCCGATATCTCTCCTGAATATAGACATAAATATCCTTAATAAAAACTTTCTAACAGTGTATAAAGAAAGAGTTACAGCACAACCAGTGTGGATTCAATTCAGAAGGCAAGACAGGTTCGACATTTCTAACTCCGTCGATGTAATTCATCATATTAACAGGCTGCATAAGAAAAAGACGCATGATCACATCGATAAAAAGTATTTGACAATATTCAATATCTAATCATAAAGACTCCACAAACAGTAGGAATAGATGGGAATTTTCTTAATCTAATAAAGGGTATATATGACACATTCTACATCTAAAAACTAAATCTGAATGTGATTCTGACATCACGATGGTGAAAGGTTGACTGCCTTCTCTTTACCATCAGGAAGAAGGCAAGTCTTGCCCACTCTTACTCAACACCGCAGTGCGTGTCCTCGCTAGACAGAGAGAAATAAACGGCAAGCAGATTGGAAAGGAAGGAATAAAGGTGTCTGTATTGACAGGTGGCATGGTTGCCCACGTAGAAATTCTCAGAGAATTTACAAGAAAGCTTCTGGAACTAATACGCGAGCAAAAAAACTTGCAAGATACATATTCTTTCTATTAAATCAAAAATTAACTATTGGAACTTCAAGTTGATGGACACGGACAACAGTTTAGTAGTTACCAGAGGGAAGCAGGGAGTGAGG
>NW_011889404.1:0-1151 GCF_000151845.1 Pteropus vampyrus
CATCTGGTTAGATGAGAATATGGGGTGAGAAGGGTGGATCCTGTGGGAGAGGGAGGGAGGTCAGGAGAGGGGCTGTGCTCCAGTAGGCATGGAGCGGGAGGAGCTTGCCAGAGCAGAGGGGTGTGGGCACTGTGAAAGTGGGGAAGGGCTTTCCAGGTGGATGAGCCACATGAACAAAGTCAAGAAGGTAGGAGGTTTCATGACAACCATTCAGGGAACAAGGTGAGATTTTTGTCTCCTGCATTTATTTGCTCATTTCACAAACATTTTGTGAGTGCTTTTAACCAAGTGAACAGGCAGCCCTTGGTCAGGAAGGTATTAACAGAAAGGAGGGGTAATAAAAGTGTTGGGGCCAGGAAATGGGTCATGGGGGCCTTGGGAAGGGTCAGGTTATAGCTAGGATTGAGCCAGAGCTCCTCTTGCAATACAGTGAAAAGAGCCTGATGTGATGGCCCCAGCAAGGACACTTCTAACAGTAGGATTCTCTGTTCCTTCAGTTCTAGGGTGTAATGGGGAAGCCATGTTTCCTGAGGTTGTAAGTAGAATATCAATCAGCCTCAAGAAAGAATGGCTCCTGACAGGAAGGGATGACAAAAGCTGCCTGCATCGTGCGGCATGGAGGCATCCACAGGGGTGTGGGCAGTTAGACAAGGATACAGGGAGAGAGAGCCAGACCGCACCCAGATGGTGACAGTGAGCCCTTCGTCCTCCAGCAAATCTCATGCCCCAGAGGACTACCTGGTTACGTTGGGAAGCACCCAGCTGTACCAGCACACCCAGCACACCCGGAAGATGTACGTGAGCCGGATTATCACTCACCCAAGCTTTGAGAAGTTCCACGCCTTCGGGAATGACATAGCCATGTTGCAACTGCACCTGCCTGTGAACTCCACTTCCTACATCAGCACTGCCTGCCTCCCAACTGCTGGCATGCAGCTGCCCATTCACCGGTCCTGCTGGATAACCGGCTGGGGGATGCTCAGCGAGGACAGTGAGGGAGTGTGGGAGGTGGGGGTGCATGAGAGTAGGGAGGTGCAGGAGGGGGAGCTGAGGAGAGGAGAGGGAGGAGAGGGGACAGAAAGAGGGAGGAATAGCTCTGACTGAGTCCCCAGGCAAAGAGTTCTTTGGCCCTGTGAGCCTCATTTCCAGAG
>NW_011889404.1:1201-2494 GCF_000151845.1 Pteropus vampyrus
TGCCTATAAACCTCTCTCCCTAAGATACTGGGGTATGGTGGAAGGGCACAGATACTCAGAAGCAAGGAGCATCGGTACCCTCTGAGACCTTCAGTTCTTTGATCTGCAGAGTAGGCGTGGGGTGTACTACTGAGGGAAATAAGGTCTGTGATATGCCCAGCCCTCGGCATGCCCACTCAGGGATTTCTTTCTCCCAGGAGATGCTGCTGTGAGCTGCTATGGCCACCCTTGGTCCCCTTTGCCCCATCCTACCAGATCCCTGGGCCCTCAAGCGATAGGGCTTGCTCAGCTGTGGTCTGCCATCCAGACCTTGGTGCAGCCAGTGAAGGCAGAGTCTGGGCAGTTCTGCCATTTGGGCATGCCACTTGACCCTCGGCCTTGCTTTTCTCATGTGTGAGATGCAGGAGGGCCTCCCTGGTAGTGGTATTTGGGATACCACCGGTGTGTTTATCATATTCTGGGGGAGGGGTGTCTCCACAGTGTGTGGGAAGCCCAAGGTAATGAGCAAGATCTATGGTGGCCAGGATGTGGTGGCTGGACAGTGGCCATGGCAGGCCAGCCTACTGTACCGAAACTTGCACATCTGTGGAGCTGTCCTTATTGACGCACGCTGGCTGGTTACCACCGCCCACTGCTTTGTCAAGTGAGTCCTCCTTCCTGGGTCTCCAGCAGAGGGGCTGGGAGCAGAGAAGTACGTAGGGGAGAAGAAAAGGGTTGATGGGTGTCCTATGCCAGCTCCTCTGGGCTTTGCTCTGGGAGAGCCTGTGGCCTCCGAACACACGCCATCCCTGCCTTGGACCTGCATCCTCTCAACCTGGGTTGTCCTACCCACTCACCTTCTCAGATCCCCCTCATCCTTCATCTTTAGCCCCTGTGCCTGTTCCCCAGGAGGTTGGCAGTGTCCGTCCTGGCCGCTGTCCAGTGTGGAATGGCTCTTCCCTGCCTCAGATCATGACTTCTCAATGTCCCTGCATTCCTGGGTGTCAGACTCTAGGTAGGAACCTGAAACTGCATGGAGAACCAGCGGCTGGGCAGTTCTCATCACTTCTCCAAAACCAAGTGCTGGGGAGGATTTGTGGTACCAGGACGCCTGGTTCGGAGGTGGGGCTCCCTGACATTAGAGAACGATGTGGTCACTTGGGAGTCTAACTCTGCCGGCCCTTCTGAGCTTGACTCAGTATCCAGCTTCTGAACAGATGAGGAGGGGCCTGAGGGAGCGGGGGCATCACAGCCTAGGTCAGGGAGTTAGAGCTCATGCACCAGCTGGCTTTGAGAGCCCAGAAACTGTGCCAC
>NW_011889404.1:5894-19832 GCF_000151845.1 Pteropus vampyrus
AGTGAGGCCACTTCTGTTCTTCCCTTGCCTGCTCTCCGGGCCTCAGTTTCCAAGGGGGAGTCTGTATTGCCTCTACTTCCTTTGTGGAGACCCCTGGGACTTCTGTTTCCTCCCTCTGCATGTCTTTCCTGGGCTCGATCTTCCAGCCGCATCCCCCAGGCCAGCCCCTTCCTAAGCCCATCCCACTTGATAACATCTGCTGGTAGGGCCCTCAAACATCCCCTATTTCTGAGGCATATTTGAAACTTTTTATTGAAGTATAGCATACATACAAAAGAGTATATAATTCCTAAGTTTATAGTTTAATGAATTTTTCACATGCTGATACATGTGACCAACCCTTCGGATGTCTCACTCATTCATGCCTCTTCCCTGTCACTAATGCCCTGGGGAACCACTATCTTCACTTTTGACATTTAGATTCCCGATGTTCCATAAATGGAATTTATTCCCAGTTGGCCATATTTCGTGTCTTAACATTGTATTTGTGAGTTTCATCCACACGATCACACGCAGTTATAGTTGGTTCATTCTCACTGCTCTGTTGTGTGAATTGAATTCTGTGATCAGTCCTGTGCTTGATGGGTATTTTAGTAGTTTCTTAGCTTTTCATCTTATTTCATTTCCAAGTGTTTCGTATTTTATATTCCATTTCACAGAAGCCAGTGAGTACAATTTTTGGATTAACAGGTTTGCAGATGTTCAGCTTTGGCAGATGTCACCAAACACCTCCAAAGTGGTCGCACCAGTTTGCTCCCTCCAGCAGTGGATGAGTTTATCCTTGCCAACGCTTGGCACTTTCCATCTTTTTCTTAGTTTGGTGGGTGTGGAGTGACATTTTATTGTGGTTTTAATTTGCATTTTCCTGAAGACTAATTTAGTTAAATATATTTTCATTATTTTATTGTCATTGGATATCTTCTTCTGTAAAGTTTCTCTGCAAATTTTTTTTCCCTTCTCATTTTTCAGTTGGGTTGTCTGTCTTTTTCTTTTAGAGGCTCTTGGTGTATCCGTATGTTCTGGATATCAGTTCACTGTTGGACATATGGATTGTGAATGCTTTTATTGCTCTCTGTTATGTCCCATTTTATAGGGGGGCAAACAGGCCCAGAGAGGGATAGTGGCAAGCCTAAAGTAAGGCAGCACAACCTGACCCACTGTTCTGACTCCAAGTCCAAACCTGCCTCCACAGCACCCCCAGATCGGAGCCCAGCCTCCTGAGCTGGCGTTGGTGCTCTGAGCTCTCGCATAGATGGTGCCATGGAGGAAAAGGGCAAGCGTCAGGGCTTTGGAGTCAGGGACACTGCTCTGCCACATGTCCTACTCTGTGACCTCAAGCGGCCTCTTTACTTTCTGAGCCTGAGTCCTCCTTCACAGTGTGTGGTCCTGAGGCCTCCACACGACTGTTGAAAAGATGGTGTAGTGGGTTGAGCAGTGTCTCCCAAATCCACGTCCTTTTGGAACCACAGAATGTGACTCTACTTGGAAACAGGGTCTTTGCAGTTGTGATTAGTTAAGAATTCTGAGATGAGATCATTATGGATTTACCGAATGATCCTGAATCTAATGACTGGTGTTCTTGTAAGAGGGAAAGACACAAAGACACTTGGTTTCAGACTTCTGGCCTCCAGAAGGGTAGGGGAATGAGTTTTGATAGCTTTTTAAGCCACCCACTTTGTGGTGACACATTATGGTGGCCCCAGGAACGGCAGACAGGAGGATGAGATGCATCTGGCCCATGACACAGTCTCCTGGACAGCTGTTTTCATTACTGCCCAGTGGGCTGCTGAGGCAGAGAAAGGAAGCTTGGCCACCTGACCTCCTGCTGGAAGGTAAATGCAGGTTTCCTGGTTCCAAGTCCATAGCTAGTGGTATCAACCTGCTAGCTATCTGGCCTGGCCCATACTGCTCAGAGTGTCAGCTGCACACAGAGATGGAGCAAAGGGTTTAGCCCCTAAGTCCCCATGTGGCTATTACCCTAGACCTCCCTGCAGCCTGATCTTTTACCTGCATTCTCCTACAAAGGCCATGCTCGTGGACCTCAGGGCCAGCAACTGATGTCTGCTTGCATACTGGACATCCATAGTGCCCCTCAAACCCACTTCCTCTCTAGTTTCTCCCCAGCCTGAGGACACCAAAGAGCTGGACACCTGGGAGTCCCTCCCTCCTTCTTCAGCCTTTCAGTCACCGCGTCCTGTCCTTAAGATTCCATCTGGATTCATCTTCTGCTAGGACGCCTTCTCTGGCCCCTACCCTCCACCCTGGGGCTCTCGTCTCTCCTTTGTAGTGCCCTTCCCTCTACATGGGGCACCCAACAGCTCTGCGGAGAGACGGGGCCATAGGGTGACTCAGTGCTCTCAGACTGAGGGGAAGGACAGACATGGTTCTAGTTTTCCATCTGTCATTTACTGGCACCGTGATCTTCCTTATGCCTCCTCATGAAATGGGGTTGCTAACAGCCTCCACTTTATAAGGTTCCTGTAGAAAATTTAGCAGGGTGCCTGGCATTTAGTAGGTGCTTAACAAGTGCTAGCTGTCATTTTCCTGACCTGGGCTGCCTCCCACTGAATTGTACTCATCTTAGGGTCTTAGATCCATCCTTAGGGTCTGTTGTTCACCCGTCACCTAAGGTAGAAGTCACTGCTCTGGCCTCGCCAGACATGCACACACATGGTCTGCTCCGTCTCTACAGTAGTGCAAACCACAGCTCACTTGGCACAGGATCCCTCAGTATTGATGTTTCCTCTGCCTTCCGAGAGCTCCCCTAGGGCCAGGAGGCTGATGCAGCTTTTCTCGTCTCCCCTAGACTAGCCCAGAATCCCGTGTGACTTTGGCAACCACATGGCTCGTCTGCATGAATTGCTGAGGTCTGGAGTGGACAGGAACCACTGCCCTGGACAGGGACCAGGCCTTCCCTTGCCCTCAAACAGCTGGGATTGGGTACACTATGGGAAGGGCGAAAAGCACGTCAGGTGGGGACAACCAAGGGGCAGAGCTGAGGCAATGATGGTGCAGTCTTGCTCTCCAGGAAGACCCCATGTTTGAGTTTCTTGGGGCTGCTGTGAAAAATCACCTCAAACTGGGTGGCTAAAACAACAGAAATTTATCATCTTAAATTTCTGGAGGTCCAAAGTCTAAAATCAAGGTGTGTGCAGTGATGGTTCCTTCTGAGGTTCTAGGTGAGGCTGTTTCTTTTTCCCAGCTTCTCCCAACTCCTAGAGGTTGCCCGCATTCCTTGGCTCGTGGCCCTTTCCTTAATTTTCAAATGCATCACTCTAGCCTCTGCTTTGTCATCACATCACCTTCTCTGACTCTGACTTCCTGCATCTCTCTTTCCTCATGGGGACCCACCCAGGTATGCAGGATAATCTTATTTTAAGATCCTCAATTCAACCACTTCTGCAATGTCTCTTTGCCATGTAACGTAACATAGTCATAGGTTCCAGGGATGAGAATGTACATCTTTGGGGTCCATTTTTTTTGGTCAGCCCTTCTAGCCACCCTTCCCCAGCCCTGCCATCTAGGGAGCTTACTTCTTATTTCACCGAGAACACTGAAGCAGTCAGACTAACGCCTACTCAAATTCCAAACCCTGCATTCCCCACCCTTCTTCCTCCATCTCTCCTGAGCCTCAGGTCCAGTTGGCCCCTCCTGGAGCACTGGTCACTCAGAGGCTCTCCTGGTTCCTGTCTTCTGTCCCTTCCTTTCACGACTCCTGTGTAAACTCAGGACATCATTCTCCATCTCACTACTGCCCAGTTTCTCTACCTCCCTTCCCCAAAGACTCCTCCCAATAGCACCAAGTCTCTTTAACCCACTCCACCCAAATGTGTCCACCATGCCACCAAAGCCATGTGGCCAGCATCTCTACCAGCGTCAGTCTTGCCAGAGGAAGGTGGTCCTGAGCCCTCTTTCACTGGGCCCCTCAGCTGGTCTCGCTCCTGTTACCTGGGCCTCAAGACTTGCCAGTTGCGCACTCTGCTCCTGGTCCCCTCCTGCCTCTAAATGCTGGAGATCCCAGGGCTTTGTGCTCAGCCTGCTCCCTTCTCTCTCTGCACCTTCTCCCTTGTTCGTGAGGAAGGTTCTGATTTGACAGGTCCCGTTGGCTCTTTCATAAAAATATTATCCCAAATCTGACTGTTTCTCAGCACCCTGGCTCCTCCCCATCAATAATCTCTCTTCTCTCACCTTTGGCCACCTCCTGGCTGGTCTCTTCTCTTTAACGAGTTCAGCTCTATTTGTTATGAACAGCACTCCTGAGAGATCCACTTAGACTGGTCAGGTTACTCACAACTCCCCACCCACTACCCCTGACACCTAAAGTTCTACACTGGGCAAACCCAAACTCCTGCCATAAGGCCCCGAACCCATGTCGTATCTGCCCCCCTCACCCTCCACATGGCCTCACTGTTCTTTCTCCCATCCATCTGGCGAGTCCTCTCCTTCTCCGTTTCTTCTATTGCTCCATCTGCTCCTGAATCAGAAAAGTGGGTTGCTTCCCGTTTGGAGTCTCAGCTCAGAAAAGCCCAGTGCCATCACTGATTGAGATACCCCCTCTGTCCCTGTCCCTATCCCTTCCATGGCTTGTTTCCACGTTTCATATCTGATCACGGCAGGCTTCTTAGCTTGTTTACAAAAGCGCCTTGAAGGCGGGGTCCTTGTCTTTTCAACTCTGTGATCCCAAGAGCAGAGGCCGTCTTCAATGCTCCACTGCAGGTTGAATGGGTAGGTGGAAGAGTGGACCAGGGCAGCTGTGGCTACTGTTCTCCCAACCACCAAGGACGAGAGCCTCCCTTTGGCCAGGAAAGTGAGAGAACTTCCAACTTGGAGGTCCTGCCCTGAGAGCATCTCAGGACTCCCGTAACCCCCAGCAGCTTTCTGGGGACCCTCACCCTCTCCCCCAGCAATGTAAGTTGCCTCTACCAGGCCTGGACCTGGGAATTTTCTTAAGTTGAGAGAAAACCAAAGGCCTAAGTGAATGAAAACAAAAGAGGGCCCAGGTGGTGAAAAGCTGCTATAGTTCAGGGTGTGGCAGGAGTTGGGGATCTGTGGAGGCTTCGGCTGACCAGGCTCCACTCACAGGCTGGCCATCTTGGGCCCTGTCCATACACCTGTCCCCAATCTGCCTTTGGCAGTGTCTCATCCTGGGCCACTAGCCCTTCCTGGGGCAGGGACAGAAGGTGGAGTCCCCCTGTTGATAGATTTAGATCTATGATCTTCCTGAGAGTCAGTCAGAAGCTCTTTGAAGTGTGGAACCAGTGTCTACCAGGGTGACTTGGATGGGGTCCGCATTGGGTGGTTGGTGTTTGGACTTTCACAGAGGGCTACGCAAGAGTGACCTGGACAGTGGAGACTCACAAGTCCCACCTGGCCACCTAGTGTCTCCGACTCTGTTGTCCCACTAACTCTCCTCTCTTTCTTAGGGTGATTCTGGGGGTCCCCTCGTCTGTGACCTCCTCAGTTCCTGGGTTCTGGTGGGGTTGGCCAGCTGGGGCTTGGACTGCCGGCACCCCATCTATCCCAGTGTCTTCACCAACGTCACCTACTTCGCTGACTGGATCAACGATATCCAGAGGCTCACGCCTCTTCCCGATCCCACCCAGTTTTCATACCAGCCTCTGCAGGCTGCAAGCTCTCCAGGGCCTGGCACAGCCCTCATGACTCCACAGACCTGGCTTCCATTGATGTTTGTTCTCAGGACCATGTGGTAGGCCCTACAGTGACCCGCTGAGCCCCTCTGCTCCTGCTGTCTGCCTCAGGCCCCTGTCTCCACACTGAAACATTTCATGCCTCCCCTCCCCTAGCCCCACCAGTTCTCAGTGGTTCCTTGATTCTTAGCTTTCCTGTCCATCACCTGCCACACCCCCACCCCAAACCAAGCCTTAAAAAAAACCAAAACAAAACAAAAAAGATTCATCCAGTTTTTGTATCAGAGTCTCACTGCCCTCCTCCTTAGCAATCACCCCTTTTCTCTGGGGTCAGTCATCTGGCTCCTCAGGCAAGGAAAAAAGTCCTGGCAGGGAAACTGTCCCAGGAGGAAGGCAAGGGTGGGGACACTGAGGGAGCCAGGCCACAAGCATGGGAGAGAATAGGATATCTTCATGCACAGGCTCCACTTCTTCTGTGGGGAACACACGAGGCTTCAGAGAAATTGTATTGGTTGTTCAGATGGCTATAACAAACATCACAGCCTGGGTGGCTTAAACAACAGGAATTTATCTCAGTTCTTACAGTTCTGGAGGCTGGAAATCCAAGATCAAGGTGTGGGTAGAGTTGGTTTCTCCTGAGGCCTCTCTCCTTGACTTGCAGATGGCCGATTCCCCCTGTGTCCTCATGCAACCTTCTCTCTGTATGTGTCTGTGTCCTAATCTTCTTTTCTTTTATGGACACCAGTCAGATTGGATTAGAGCCCACTCTAGTGACCTCGTTTTAAGTTAATCACCTCTGGAAAGACCATATCTTCAAATACAATCACATTCTGAGATGTTGAGTGTTAAGACTCCAACAGATGGATTTTAAGGGACACGATTCAGCCCATAACAGGAAGTAAGACATTTTGCCAGGAGTCTGCAGTACGAGGGAGCAAAGGTCTTCCCTGAAATAGACAAACATCACACCTGGAGTCTGGAGGAGGAGGACTAACTCCAGTGAACATGGAGGGAAGCTCCCAGAGTGCAGGGCAATTGAGCTGGACTAGGGTCCATGACCCAGGCCATGAGGAAGGGGGGGTCTGCCTATGGTATAGAGGGCTCTCAGATGCAGGAGGTCTGAAAGACTGATTCAGAGCAGACAGATTAGACCAAATGTCAGACTGAGAGCCAAGGTTCAGGCCTGCAGTTCTCAGACCTCTGCTTCTAGAGTCATCTCACAGCACCCTCCTCACCTGTCCCCATGGCCCCACTCTCCCAATATGAAGGGGTCCTACCTCCATGGCCCCTAATCCCATGAGAAACTGCTCCCTCTGTTCAAGGCCCCAAGATAGCCCGCTCTGAGTTATCCATACACTTATGGTAGCTGGACCCTCGTGTCACCTTTTCTACTTAGATAACCCAGGACCTAGTGACCACGCAGTAAGCCTTGACTCAATGTCCTAGGTCACCCTTCCTGCCAATCTTCCTGACACAGGGACCTTGTGAAGCCCTAGGACCTCAGTAGGCCTCACAATGCACCTGCCCCAGCCTTCAGAACCCATGAGAAAGTGGGAGTGCTCCCATTCAGCACATATTCAGTATGGACCAGATGCCAAAGGGTTCAGTACAAATTCTTTCCAGTCCGGGCATTTCCCAAATATTCTGGACCCTCAGCAGGTGGATATGAATGGTCTTACATGCCCATTAACACTGGGATCTCGCTGGCTTGAGTCAGGAACTTGCATAGGGACTCCCTTTCCAATCTAATCTTGGGAGGCCTCAAGAAACTGCCTTCTCAATGTCTGCACTTGTATAGGCATTGCTGGCAGTCCCTGTCTCTGGCCGTCCCTCTGGCTGGACCTTCACCAGGGTGGCACCACTATGCATAGCTAGGCACCCACCACCAGCATCAGCCCTTAAGAGCTCTGCTGTCTCTGGAAGGATGATGAATCTTCTCTTCCTTGGTGGTGAACTCAGTTATGGGGTCTCGGGCAGGGTGGCTCAGGCCCCTGGATGTCAGTGAGTTACCGAGACAGCATATGGTTCTCACACGTTCTCCGCAAGGTCAGGGAGCTCTGGCAGTGCAGCTGAAGTGTTAGCCACTCCACTGCTCCTGACCTACTCTGCCCCCAAATGTGGCAGCTTTAGGCAGGCTATGCCTAGGGTCTGGCTTTCACACACACCCTATTTCTGGAGTTAGGTGATTCTCTGCCCCTCTAATGTTTTCACACCTCTAACCAAGGGATCCCAACACATACCTCGTACACAAAGAGATCGATCAAGTTTTAGCTTCTGCCCAGCCAGTTTTCCTATTACCTGAAACAAACCTAGTGCTCAGTATTCTGGTTTAGTTACTTTTAAAAGATAAACTGAAACCTAGTAGGGTTAAGTAGCTTTTCAGAGATGATGTAGGTAGTAAGTAGTGGAACAAGAATTCAAATCTAGATCTCCCTTGAGAGAGCTTAAACATCTTTGGTCCTGCAGGCTGCACCCAGATGCCTGTTACCCTGTCTGACCTTGCCTCAGACACCTGGGAAAGGCTTACTCTGACCTGTCCAAAGAGTGAGCCCCTGAATTCAACTCCCAAACAGAGAGAGTAAGGTAGGGGTAGAGATCATATCCAGAGTGGGTGAAAAGGGCTGAGCAGAGAAGATAAGAAGCCAGCAAGCCTGGGAGCTGGGCCTGGAGAGGCACTAACATTGTTGGTGGGGAGAGGGACTTCAAAGGTCTGCCACTGGGGACCTTGCCAGTGGTGCACAGGCATGGGTTGCTGGCTCTCATTGCCAAAGTCAACCCAAGACAAACTATGGAACTGAGGAGGGAGTGGGGGTAAAAAAACACAAGAATTAGAGGCTTTCTGTTTCTAGTCTGCAGTATAAGGAAACTGGAAGTCATTGTTCCTATTGTCAAAACAAGAAAAAAAAATGGAACAAACTGAAAGTTAACAACTCTTTATCGCCATCAGAAAATCAAGGTCAAGAGTAAAATAGTATCCTTAAAATTGGAGAGACAGGCAGATACAGAGATTCACAGTTTACTCGAGTGAAGCCAGCTGTCAGAGCCAGTCCAGTACTGGTGTAGGAAAACTTACATTGTAATTGATGAAGTGCTAGAGGTTTAGTGTGTGAATGAGTTTGCCAGTTAAAACTCCAGAGGGTCCAGTCACAGGGGGACCCCATACCTTCACGAGTTTTTCCTCCAGGAAACTTATTGGTTCTCAGACTGTAGATCAGAGAAAATCTCATTCTGCTTCCCATAGGAGGAGGGAGAATATAATCATTTTAAATATAGCCAGAGCATCCACTCTACTTTAAAAAAGCCTACCATCACAAAAAATTATTTTACCAGAGCCTAATTTATTGGGATTTTTTTTTTTTTGACAGCCTAACTGCCTTTGCAGAAGAGAAATTCCCAACTCCAGCCTCCTTTAGTCTTTGTGTCCCACCTGGTGGGGAGGGGTGTGGGGAGGGTTGTATAGAGAATTTGCAAAAGTCATGGCCCAAGGACACAGGCTTATTAAAGACTGGGACCTAATCATAGACTATAGAATATTTTCTACTCACTCATACCTCTCACCACCACCTCAATAGGGCTCCTGTATAATAGGGAATTACAACCTAAGGAAATCTGTGTCTCAGACCTTATTTACGAAGTCTCTAGGGAAATCCAACAACGGGAGGAAAAAAACAAGTACATCAGAGGATATTTTAGTCTCTGACTCCCACAGTTATGCCAAACAGTAAACACAGTCTAACTACTAGCCAGTTAAACATAAAATCTCACATTTACCTCAGTTTCTTTAACTCAGTACTCCATGTCCAGCTTTAAACAAAATTTACAATGCATCATAAAAAATAAAACACACAGTCTGAAGAGACAGAAGCAAATTCAGTTGTGGCAGACATTCTGGAATATTCAGACCAAGAATCTAAAATCACTATAATAAACATACTAAAGACTAATGGAAAAAGTGAGCAACATGCAAGAACAGATGAATAATATAAGCAAAGAGATGGCAAAATCTAAGAAAGAATCAAAAGTAAATGCTAAAAATAAAAAGCACTATAACCAGAATATAAAATGCCTCTGTTGGACTCATCGAATAGACTCGATACAACCAAGGAAATAATTTGTGAGCTTAAAGGTAAATCAATAAAAATTTCCGAAAGTAAATTTCAAAAAGAAAAAGTAACAAAATAAAAATGACAAAACAAAATATCCAAGAATTGTAGGATAAATATAAAAGATATAATATATCAGAAGAAGAGAGAAAGGAACTGAAAAAAAACATTTGAATCAAAACTGACAGAAGTTTTCAAAACTAATAACAGCCACCAAACCAGATCCAGAGAGTTCAGAGAATACCAAGCAGGATAAACATCAAAAATCTACACCTAGATATGTCATATTTATACTGTAGAAAATCAAAGACAAAGAGAAAATCTTGAAAGACACCACAGGAATAAAATACATACCCACAGAGGTGCAAGGATAACAATTACAATAGATTTCTCTTTAGAAACTGTGCAAGCAAGAATAGAGTGGAGTAAAATATTTAAAATGCGAAAATAAAAAACCTACCATCCTAGCAATCTGTATCCAACAAAATTATCCCTAAAAGTGAAGAAGAAATAAAGACTTTCTCAAACAAAATTTGAGGGATTTGTTGTCAGTAGACTTGCCTTGCAAGAAATAGTGAAAGAAGTTCTACAGAGGGAAAACAATCTAAGTCAAAATCTCAGATTAACATAAAGAAAAGTATTAGAGAAAGAATAAGTGAAAATAAAAACTTTTATTTTTCTCATCTTAATCACTCTAACAAATAGCAATTTGTTCAAAATAATAACGATGTACTCAGTGACTATAGCTTATGAATAAGTGAAATAAATGACAAGAATATTATAAGAAACAGGATGAAGGAATTGGGAATTCTCTGTTGTAAGGTACCTGCATTCCCTGTGAAGCAGCACAGGCATACTTCGTTTTATTGTGCTTCCCTTTATTGTCCTTCAAAGATATTGTTTTTTACAAATTGAAGGTTTGTGGCAACCCGTGTCGAGCAAGTCTATTGGTGCCATTTTCTAACAGCATTTGCTCATTCTGTGTCTCTGCATCATATTTTGGTAATTCTCACTGTATTACAAACTTTATTATTATTATAATATTTGTTATGAAGATCTGTGATCAATGATCTTTGCTGTTACTATCCAAAGTGTTTTTGGGTGCTTCGAACTGCACCCATAGAAGATGGTGAACTTAATCAAGAAATGTGTGTGCTGTGAGTGGTCCATCAAGTGGGCATTTCCCATCGCTCTCCCTCTCTCAGACTTCCCTATTCCTCGAGACAAACAATATTGAAATCAGGCCAATTAATAACCCCACAACAGCTTCTAAGTGTGTTCAAGTGAACGTATGAGTTGCATGTCTCTCACTTTAAATCAAACGCTAGAAACTATTAAGCTTTGTGAGCATGTCGAGCTCAAAGACAGTCTCAAATCTAGGCCTCCTGCACCAAATAGCTGACCAAATTATGAACGCAAAGGAGATGTTCTTGAGGGAATTAAAAGTACTACTCCGTGAACACATGAATCATAGGAAAGCAGAAGAGCCTCATACGGAGAAAGTTTTAGTGGTCTGGAAAGATCAAACCAGCCACAACATTCCCCTATGCCAACACCTAATCTAGAGCAAGGCCCTAACTCTCTCCAATTCTGTGAAAGCTGAGAGAGGTAAGGAAGCTGCAGAAGAAAAGTTTGAAGTGAGCAGAAATTGGTTCATGAAGTTTAAAGAAAGAAACCATCTCCATCCGTAACATAAAGTGCAAGGTGAAGCAGCAAATACTCATGCATAAGACCCCAAATAGCCAAAGCAATTCTAAGAAAAAAATTTACGCCTGGAGGTATCACACTGCCTGACTTCAAATTATACTACAAAGCAACAATAATCAAAACAGCATGGTAATGGCAGAATAACAGACACACAGACCAATGGAGCAGAATCGAGAGTCCAGAAATTAACCCCAGTATATACAGGCAAATAATTTTTGACAAAGAAGCCAAAAACATGCATTGGAAAAAAAAAGTCTCTTCAGTAAATGGTGATAGGAAAATTGGAAAGCCACATGCAAAAGAATGAAACTAGACTATCTGTCACCATACACCAAAATTAACTCAAAATGGATCAAATATCTACATATAAGACCTGAAACAATAAATTACATAGAAGAAAACATAGGTACTAAACTCTTGGACCTTGGATTTAGAGAGGATTTTATAAATTTGACCTCAAAGGCAAGGGAAGGAAAAGCAAAAATAAATAAATGAATGGGATTATATCAAACTAAAAATCTTCTGCGCAGCAAAAGAAATCATCAACAAAATAAAGAGGCAACCTACTGAATGGGTAAAGGTATTTGCAAACAATGCCTCCCATAAGCGGCTAATATCCAAAATATATTTAAAAAACTCAAACAAGTCAACAATGACAAAACAATCCAATTAAAAAGTGAGCAGAGGACCTGAACAGACTCTTCTCCCCCCAAAATCACACAAATAGCCAACAGAGGTATGAAAAGATGCACAACTTCACTAGCTATTAGGGAAATACAAATCAAAACCATAATGAGATACGACTTTACACCCCGTTAGAATGGCTATCATTAACAGGACAAGGAATAACAAGCATTGGAGAGGTTGTGGGGAAGAGGAACAATCATACACTACTGGTAAGAATATTGATTGGTGCAGCCACTATGGAAAACAGTATGGAGGTTTCTCAAAAAAAAAAATTAAGAATATAATATCCAAATGACCCAGCAATCCCTCTTCTGGGTATCTACCCTCAAAATCTGAAAACATTTATCCGTAAATATATATGCATCCCGATATTTACTGCAGCATTATTCATAGTGGTCAAGACATGGAAACAACTGAAGTGCCCTTCAATAGATAACTGGATAAAGAAGATGTGGTACATATATATAATAGAATATTAGCCCTAAGAAAAGATGAAATACTGCCATTAGTGACAACATATGTGGATCTTGAGATTGTCATGTTAAGCGAAATAAGTCAGGCAGAAAAATTTGAGAACCATATGATTTCACTCATATGTGGGATATAAAACTGAAAACAACAAACAAGATAAACAAACAAAAGCTCATAGACACAAACAAGTTTAGTGGTTACCAGAGGGAAAGGGGAAAGGAGATACATAAGGATAAAGGGAGTCAAATATATGGTGACTGAAGGAAATTTAACTTTGGGTGGAACACACAATGCAATATACATATGATGTATTATTCAATTGTACACTTAAAACCTATATAATTTTCTTAACCAATGTCACCCCAATAAATTTAATTTAAAAAAAAAAAGGTAGTCTAAGAAGTATAAACACACATGTTCATAGCAACACTATTAACAATAGCCAAAAGGTAGAAACAGCCCAACATCCATCAGTGAATAAATGGGTAAACAAATTGTGGTATGCAGATAGAGTGAAATATTACTGGAATAAAACGGTGATACATCCTAATGTGTGATGAATCTTAAAAACATGCTAAAAAGCCAGACAATAAATGTCACATATTAGATTCCATTTATATGAAATACCTAGAAGAGAAAAATTCATAGAGGATGAGGTAGGGAGGGTATAGGGAACAAGGGCTTAATACGTACAGGTTTTCCTGTGGGTTGAGGAAAATGTTGTGGAACTAGACAAATGTGGTGATTGCATAGCATTGTGAATATACTAAAATGCCACAGGATTTTCTAACATTTTATTTTACTATTTTTTTTAAGTTTACTGGGGTAACATTGGTTAATATAATTATGATTTACACGTGTACATCTGTAAATTCCATTGTATGATTATAACTCAGAGTCCAGTTTCCTTCAGCTACCATACATTTGATCCCCTTTACCCACTTCACCCTCCCCCAATGCCCCTATATTTGACACTCTTTACCCTGTCTACCTCTTCCCTCCTGCCCCACCCCCTACCTTCTGGTAACCACTAGTCCATTGTCCATGTCTGTTTGTCCTGTTCATTTGTTGCTTTTAGGTTTATATCCCACATGTAAGTGGTATCACGTGATTTTCAACTTTTTCAGTCTGGCTTATTTTGCTTAGCATGAGTATCTAGAGGTCCATCCAGGTTGTCACAAATGGCAGTGTTTCATCTCTTCTTATGGTCAAGTACCATCGCTTCTTTAGCCAGTCATCTATCATAGGACACTTCGGTTGCTTCCATATCCTGGCCACTGTGAATAGTGCTGCTATGAACATTGGTGTGCAAATATCTTTTC